>NW_007378125.1:0-90190 GCF_000475195.1 Diaphorina citri
ACCCCATAGAATAATAAATCTGGAACTAATGGTGCTCACTACTTGAACGTTTTGTTTATACGAGGAGGCTGAAACACAAATAAAACCAGGTAAACCAAAAATCAAATTTGGAATTAAAATTTTTTCTTCTTTTCCTTTCTTTCTTTAATGAGTTACCTGTTTCTTTCTTTGATAATTTTTCTTCTTCTCCTTTTCATTCTCCTTCTGTTCTTTATTTTTCTTTCTGTCTTCCTATTACATATTAGGTATGTTTTGTTGTGGTTAAAAATCTGTTTGACTTACATCCCACTTTATATTCCCAGATCATTCTGCCCTCACGAGAGCCCCCTGGTTGCCACCTAACATCAATCGGAATCGTCTGTGTGTTCCTGTAAGAAGAAAAGAATAAAAAAAATCTTTTGGCTGTCGAAATTATTACCTTGCAATCCACGTCACGAAATTTCTCTGATGTTATAATACAAACATAATCATACATGCATGTGATACCTAACGACTGGGTAGTACCCAGTTATATTTTGTTATAGGTATAGGTACATTTGTATTGTCCTCCTGCTGCATATAGGGCACACCATGTTATTTTACATGTTCACAACATATAGGTATCCTCATATAACATGTAGGTATAACAACGTGTCTGGAATAATAAATCTCCATATTTCACCCACAGTTCCTTTTCTCTCTTTCTCTCTCCCTCCTCTGACTAACCTTCCTTCTTCAATTCTCTATCTCCCTCTCTTTTACCTCTCTCGTCTCTAACCTTCTTTCTACATATCTCTCTCTTTCTCCCTCATATATACGTAGGTATCTCGCCCTCTTCTTCCAGTTCTTTATTTCTCTCTCTCTCTCTTTCTCACCATCTTTCTCTATCTCTTTTTCTCCCTTGCGTTGACTCTTCCCTATAAAGCAATATTGTTTCCTTTTCTGAATATAATAATTATATTTATATGAGAGAAAGAGAAAAAGGGGGTGTGTGTGAGAGAGAGAGAGACAGAGAGAGAGAAAGATTGATTGATTGATTGATTGATTGATTGATTGATTGATTGATTGATTGATTGATTGATTGATTGATTGATTGATTGATTGATTGATTGATTGATTGATTGATTGATTGATTGATTGATTGATTGATTGATTGATTGATTGATTGATTGATTGATTGATTGATTGATTGATTGATTGATTGATTGATTGATTGATTGATTGATTGATTGATTGATTGATTGATTGATTGATTGATTGATTGATTGATTGATTGATTGATTGATTGATTGATTGATAATATATGCTTTATTTTAATAATTTAAAATTTACATGTTTTAGTTCTTCCCCTAAGCTACGGTCTAACTTTTAATGGGGGAATGTCTCTCATCCCATAATTAAAATAGGTAATAAAAAAATTTGGGATTTTTGGGAGGGAGAAAAATTTGGGAGAAGAAGAAAAAAAAAAGAAAAAAAAAAGAGAGAGAGGTAAAAAAAGGGAGAAATAAGAGAGTAGAGAAGGAAGGTAAACAGGTAAGATCTAGGACCCTTAAATCGTGGACTTTTAACTTTTAAGTTGTATAAGTATTTTTCTTCCAGAATTTTATTTCCCCTCTTCTGAAGATCTCTTTCTGTGAGGTATACCGCCCAAAATAGAACTTTAGTAGCCAACCAACTATTCCAGGACTTTCCTGCCTATTGTCTCGAAGCTTTCAGTAAAAAATTTCAGGCCCCTGAATTACCGTTTCCGGCCCTGATTTCTCTCTAACATAATATGCCACCCTCTGTTTTAGAGGCGATTCCAACATTTTAGGGAAGATTCTCAAATTCCTTGTATTCATTTTTCTTTCTCCGTGTTTAAATTTAGTGTCACACCCCCTACGTGATTTAATCGTGAGGAAACGTGAAATTTCTGCATGTGGCTCATTCCTGCTATGTTATCGTATTTAATTATTATTATCGCATGTAATTATTTATATCGTATGTAATTATTTATAGCCTATGTAATTATTTATCCCTAACTAGGTACGATAATCCCAATTATCGCACGCCGATTAGTAGCGTGTGATTAGATTTTTTGATTGCTAAGGATAATGTTACACCAAGCGCGCATGGTTTGCAAAGAGTGTTTGCAAACGTTTGCAATCATTTTTCCACAAACATTGGCTTGCAAACAGCGTTCGTGTGTGCGCAGAGTTGATCCGGCTGCTGTCGGTTTTTCAGGTAATGAAAAACCAATGTCAACGTCAAATAATATTGTGCCAGTGTGTTGCAGTCTTGATTGCGGTTTCATTGGCTGCTATTAGATCTTGTTGTGTACAGGGTGTCTCAAGGTCAGGACAGACCAGTAAGTGGGTCATATCTTGTAGAGCCCCGCACGAGAATGTGTCTAGTGTCTTTCTCTGATATGTTCCACTTCTTCAGGTTAGATTTGCACCTACCCACTCCGACTATGGTAACTATAATGTAGGTAGGTACCTACCTACATAAATATCCGTTTCCAAGACTTATCTGAATTTTATATTTTTAGTCCGTCCTTCCTTTATTATTACGATAGGTCGACCTATATATCACATTAAAGGTCTTTTTACCAGGGACACGAAAATGGTGGTGCAAATTTTGTACAGAAAACCACAAAGCCAAAAAACCAAAAAAACTGGTTTTAGGGGGATTTTTTATATTGGGAATAAAGGGAGAACGGGCTCTAGTCTTGATTTTAAATCATTACATGAAAGCAAAATCAAAAAACGAAATCAAGAATGATAATAAACTGAATATTAAACAAATTAAATAGGTACTGATCGAATAAACTACGGGCTAAATAATTCCCGGAGGGACGGGCCCTGCTTGTCACTTAGTAAAACTCAGATTACTCAGACCCTCGGTTTAGATTGTGTATCCGGGGAGATTATAGAGTACCCCCCCCACCTACCCAAATAGGAAGCGGCATGAAGCTTTGCTAGGATTTTTTTACTTTTTTCAGCAAATTTTAAAGATATTTTTATGGAAAAAAAAATATTAAATTTTCTGGGATTGGTTTTTTGTTTGGTTTAGAAAAAAAAAGTGAAATCAAATTATCCTACTGGGTGTTGGGAAGACCTATTTTCTTGTCAGTTTGAACTAGAAATTAGTCCTCTTTTTCAAATGACAGTAAAAATTGAAATCGCTGTATGTTTGTTTGACATCTCCACTAATATCAACAAATTAATATCTTTTTTTGTAGGTGCCTACTGAGTGAACATGAGATCTCTTCCCTAAATTGGTGGAGATGGCAAGAACACTACTTGTAGAAATTCGATTGAATCAGTGGAGATGACAAAATACTTTGAAATCAAACTCTTTCTGAATTAGTGGAGCTAACAAAAGCATTCCTTTTGATATTCTTTCTGAATTAGTGGAGATGCCAAATTACTTCTAAATCAAATTCTTTCTGAATTAGTGGAGATGGCAAAAGCACCATCATGTAGAAACCCCGACACCCTGTAAATCGGAGCTATCGGAAAGATTACATACAGATTTTTTCTCTTCTTTTTTAAACAAGATTTTTTTTTTTAATATTTGCTTTTAAAAAACCTCGTTCTTAAACACGATTGGAGTTGTTACAAACACCTAACAAGGAAGTGGCAATTTACACGAGCAATATGTACTTTTATTATGATTTGAAAAACACAGTTTTGAAATTGATTCAATCAGAGGGGATTGGATACCTCAGTTTCTGATGGAACACTGAAGTTGAGCAACGTCGAGCTTGGTTTGTTGTTATCTAGGGGGTTTCAATTTTCAACCTATGTACCTACTGGTCATACTTACATTTTTTTATTTTTCTCTTTTCTCTTTTTTTTTTTTTTTTTTTTTTTTTTTTTTTTTTAAAAAACTGTGAAAATTTATATTAAAATTTTTTTTTTTTTTTTTTTTTTTTTTTTTTTTTTAGAAACAGCTGAGTAATCTGAGTATCAAATATTGTAGGTACCTTAATTATAAAATTCCATAATTTTTGTGAACCAAAAAATTGAATTAACAAAATGTTGATTCAAAACCAAAAGTTCTTGAGAAACACAAGGACTCAATTATAGTCAATTTCAATTTCCAATCCTTCATTTTTTTTTTTATTTACCTATTATTATTATTATTTTTCAGATGAAAAAGGGAACACAAAAGAGTTGGTTTTGACAGATTCACAGGTGATTTTCCGGTCATAATCTCATGCCAGTAAGTCTTGATTATTCGAGACAAGCTGTCAAAGTCAAAAAGTCTGTCCAGGCAAATTTTCCTGACTTGAAAAAAAAAAAAAAAAAAAAAAAAAAAAAAAAAAAAAAAAAAAGGGAAAAAAGGGGAAGTGTTAAAAAAAAAAAAAAAAAAAAAAAAAAAAAAAAAACATCAATGGGCAAAATGGAGACGTCAGATAAAAGGAGTGATGGACACTGTGACACAAAAACTGACATTGGGGGGTAAGACCCTGTATGGACGACATTGGGGGGTAAGACCCTGTATGTAAACCACTCAAACTACTTAAAGCTTAAAGGACAAATTTCATATTGAATTTAAAAAAATGATTGAGTAAGTTGTAAAAAGAACGAATTCTTTTCAGTGGTCTAGTTACTCAGACTACTCAGTACTCAATCAATGAGTCCTAAGGTCAGCTACTCACCATCAGGTAGACCTGATAGGTACACCTGATCAGGTCCGCCTGTCAGATCTACCTGATAGTCAGTGGCTGGCCTAAAACATGTTACTCACTCTTCATCTTCCTATTGGTAAAAGGAGTTAGCATCTGACTCATTGACTGAGTGGTCCACTGAAAAATGTATTTAGTTACCTAGTTCTTTCTTGTAACTCACCCATTCTTTACACATCTCTGTTATTATTATTATTATTTTTATTTTTAAGTGGCAGGGTTCTCCGGGAGGAGCTCTTCCATCCAACCACTTCTGTTTTTCTGTCAATGTCGATACACATGGTCCCCACTGGAGAGGTTAGTATTCCATCTCCTCTCGTATTGTACCCATCATGATATCAGACACAACTTGGTCGCTACCCACTCCTATGTATGTTCTGGGAAGTCCCTGGAGACTCCACAGAAAGCTGGGGGGATTACACCTTTGTAGTTAGATCACAAAAAAATATAATACTTTTTGTATACAAATTACAAAGTGGTCTCCCTCCCCTCGACTCTCTCCTTTGTATTTCTGACTAATTACACACAAGTTAACCCCTCGATAATATAATGTATGTTAATCGGGGACGTTGGTTTTCAGAGAATTCCGAGGGTGTAGACTTCCATTTCAATATCTGATGTCACCCCACACTAGGGGATTAGTCCCCGATTTGTTTTCTCTGATGGAGTTTTGAGAAACTTCATCAGAGGTAGTACACTTCCCTTGGAAAGAAGGATCTTAGGAGCGTGGTAGTGCGCCAGGCCAAGTTCCGGCCTTAGAATGTATCTAGTTGAAAAGGTTTTATAGAGAGCGTTGTAACTACTGAGGTGTTTTCGTCGAGAAATTGAAGAGAGAAAGAAGGCAGGATAAGAGAAAGCCAGCCCTTCCGAGAACGAACCTTACTTCTTGAAGAAAAAGTTCGTCCAGGACAGGAATCGAGCCCACGAATTCTTTACTACCCAACCACCCATATTGAGTGATTTAATTTCAAAAGACTACATTAAACTTGATTAGATTTTTTTTGTCATTATGTAGGTACCTATAATAATGTTTTTAGCTTAAAACCTTCCTTGGTTATTAGCTTTCATCACACTTTGTATAAATTTGCATAAACATGATTTCACTCTATGTTCAGTTTCTAATTATTATTTAGGGGTTTTAAAAAATCTGGTTACCGCCCAGTTTCATTGTTTATAGAAGATTGATCGTCCATGTTGCTGCTTTTCGAATTGATTTAAACAAGGGGATGAAGGAGTCATATCTTGGGTAGGTTTTTTTTTTAATTTTTAATATTAGAAAGAACATTTTTGATTAGAAACAAAGGGCTTAGAACGTTGATAAGACAGAACTAGGTTTGGATAAGTCCTTCTATGGGAACAGACAGAGTGACAGACAGACGACACCGAAGCGAATACAATAGTCCGTCCCTTTTACCTTTTTATTACTATTGTAATAATAAAGGAAGGACGGACTAAAAAAGTAGCTAGGACACTTTCAAATGAGAAGGGAGTTCCGTTTTGTTTTAACAAAAATTAAACATATTATTATACCTAAGGAGAATGTATTTGATTTCCCCTTTTCATTGTAGGTAACATCTGAATCTGGAATGCATTATGCTGTGGTGGCTTTTTGATTCGTGATACATTACCTAGGTAGGGTATGTACCTAAAACTTAGAATAAAACGTTTACCCTCCGCTTAAGCGAAGGGAGGCAGATTACGCGAGGTATGTACCTACAAAGTTCAAAGTTGTGTCCAGGAAAAGGCCACAGAGAACCAAAGAAACTTAAGAAGTGTCCAATTATACTTGGTTGACCGGCCGTCGATCGACGAGGAAAATCTATGTTACCGAGGCAGTGCGGACGCGTCACAGTCGACATCGATCGATGACTACGAGTATTTGGTATAAGTAGGGCCATCGGCTTTAATAAACGCCCTTGGTCACTGCGACCTGGTTAGATCTTTTGTGACATGTAAACACACCTTATTAGTTGGTCGGGCCACAACTCACCAAAAATTCCCACTCCAAATAGCCACCAAACCTCACTCACTTAGCCGCCACTGACTTTAACCCTCTCAGTTCTCCTCTCGTATAGCCATGAGTATCTTCAGACCTCTGCTTTCTATTGGATCTTAGTAGAAATGGGCGTGGCCATACTCCTTATCAGTTTTTGATAACGGGAGAAGCGAGGTTTTTTATTTCTCATATAAAAACACTAAATACTCTAAACATTCTAAACAACACATTTTTATTTACTCTTCGATGTTCATACTCTTGGCTTCTTATTAGATTTTTGTTTTTTTGCTGAGTAGAAAAACAAAAAAAAAAAAAAAAAAAAAAAAAAAAAAAAAAAAAAAAAAAAAAAAAAAACACTGTGGGTAGCTGGATAGGGTAGAAAATTTTCTGAAATCTCTAGTTCGGATTCATTTAAAAATGATGGTATTCCGGTGTAGGTACAGTGAAAGAAAAAGAAGAAAGCAATATAAAAAGCTAGGTATATTTCAGGACTCACTACCTAGGTATTCTTTAATTTTTCTCAAAAATATATTGAAAAAAAAAACTAATGAAAAATCTACTGATAAAAAAAAAAAATATCCAAACCCAAATATTATCTCGAGAGATAAAAACAAACACTATGTACTGGACACTTCTTACCTTCATGGTTTAAATCAGGTCGCACAATACCAAGTGAAAAACCAAGAGGAAAAACTATGCCCGAGATTGAGATTTTTCCAAACATACTCTCCGTCAGTGCCGAAGCTACAGGTGGGAAACAGGGGCTGGTCCCTTTTTCTTTAATTCAGTCATCTACCAACCTCAGGATAGAACAGTTGCGCTTACTTGGGTGATGGTTCAAAGTTAAAAAGCTGGGAAAATGAGGGATTCCGGTGGAACTTCGCTTTTTGTTCCACGACTTCTAGATCCCGAGATAAATCGATTTAAAAAATACCGGTAAATCTTGAACTCTGACGGCACGGCATACGCTCCCGTAGGCGATGACGTCACATCAAATGTCCCAAGCAAAGGTCCCTCGCAGGCAACACATTAATCTGTCTGTGCGCATGCATTTCTGCGCAATTCATGTTTTGTGCGCATACTTTTCTGCGCATCCGCATCTCCTGAAGTCTGACGTCAGAGTTCAGGATTCTGACCGAAAATAAAAATTGAATTTTCGACCTTTTACAGTTATTTTTTCGGAGTTTTGACCTCAGATTATTTGTATGGGATAAAATCCGCCCCGGGGAATCGACCGCGCAACCCAGCGCTTTCAGGCTTTCGGGTACTCTTGTGTTTTAAAATCTTCTTATTGGGCCCCAGTCCCGCAGATTTCCACACGCCACTGGTTTCTCAGTTCCCTACAGACGGGTGACTGGGACCTTATCCTTCTGATACGGTCTGACCTTCCTACGATTAAACCAGGAGGCGTAGGTTTTCCGTAGGCATAGCGAGCTATTCTAGGGTGTTAGGCATGTTATTTCCTATTAGCTTACATAAGAAGGACCTGACAAACACCAAAATTTTGGTCTGATGTTAAATGTGGACTATAAATGGATTTTTTCCCCCCTTGTTAATACCTATTTAGTAGCAGAACCAGAATACCTATTAGATCAATCCCTGCCAGTCTAGTTAGCTTGGAGGGTAGCAAGTCTGCCTTGTAAGCGCTAGGTAGTAGGTTGCAGGTTCGATTCCCTCCCCGGGGCGAATTGGAGAATCGTGAACGTTAAATAATAAAATTGACTGTAGGTACCTAAATAATCCAAATGAAAAGTAATAAACAAGATGTTGTTTCAAATTTTAATTGTTCAAAAAATAAAGTTTCTTTATTGTATCAAAAATAGACAAGGGACACACAAATATCAAAGGATTTAAATCGAAAAAGAAAAGAATGCAAAAAGCTAAAAAGGTACAAAAAAGGCAAATTCAAGGGAATAAAATCAGATTTTTAAAAGCTAATATTTTTGGTATTTTTGAGTCGGCAAATTATTTACAAATTAATATGTCATACAAGTAGATACAATTTTTTTTTTTTTTTTTTTTTTTTTTTTTTTTTTACAAAAAAAATTAAAAAACAATTTAAAAAAAAAAAAAAAAAAAAAAAAAAAAACAGCCGAAAATTCTTCAACAGCTACCTTCACCAAGGTACCACTGAAATTGTTTTCGAAATATGTACCTAGGTGGCTAATCTGAGCGCACGGTAGTGCGCTAGGCCAAGTTCCTTTATTTATTATTTGAAGAGAAAACAATCCAAATTCTTGGCATTCATTTTTCTTTTGGATCTTTCTCTCTTCTCTTCTGAGGTCGTGGAGCATTGGCAAAAAGAAATGTTAATTGTGTTAATCACAAATATTGGTCATTGGTCCCCACAGTTAATACACCTATAGATTCATCTTGATTTGAACTCGGACAACCAATCTCCAGATCCGAAGTCCAACGCTTTAAAGACTTTAAACAATTCACCACTGAAGTTGTGGTTTTGAGCATTGGCAATCTCCCGAGCACGTCAAACAAAATTTCAACATCAATACAACACATTGAACTCGAACCATCAATCTCCAGATCCGAAGTCCAACGCTTTAAACAATTCACCACTGAAGTTGTGGTTTTGAGCATTGGCAATCTCCCGAGCACGTCAAACAAAATTTCAACATCAATACAACACTGTGTGGCTGTGACTTCATCAGAAACATTCAAATCAACATACTCCTAACATAAAAAAGATAAGAAAACAGCAAAAAAATCAAAGTCATCTGAATACGAAGTACCTACCGACGGCAATTTAAACGGGAAATAAAATAAAAAAAAGATCATAAAATTTTACTAGGTGCTTTATCTTTAGGAAATTCAAATTTGTTAGTTTCTTTTCCTCTTCTTTCTCTCTTGGTTTCT
This sequence comes from Diaphorina citri, assembly GCF_000475195.1. Taxonomy (NCBI): domain Eukaryota; kingdom Metazoa; phylum Arthropoda; class Insecta; order Hemiptera; family Psyllidae; genus Diaphorina; species Diaphorina citri. The sequence continues at coordinate 9,522 of NW_007378125.1, forward strand.
TCCTCCTCTTCTTCTATTTCTTTCTCCTCCTTCTCCTCCTCCTCTCTTTCTGACTCCTTCTCTCTTCTCTTGGCAATTTCTTGTTTAGTTTTATTATAGGCATAACGCACCTCATCGCCTTACTGAAAGCAATTTGCTCGTTAGCTGATGGCTTTCGAACGGTTTGGAATTCTGTGAAAGCTAAAGTATAAGAGGAAGTAGGTGCTCAAGTTTATAGTATGTAAGTAGTTATACATATAAGTAGGCTTATTATGGGTGGATAATGGGGTGTGGAAGTTATATGTAGAAGCTCTACTGGTATTTGTCTTCCGGATGTGTAAAAGTTGCAGAAAGCTTTTGAACCATTCGCATCAATTTTATTTTGATTTCTATATTTTTGTACGGGAAACTCTACTACATTCTTAATACATGTAGCTGATTATTTGGACACGTTGAAAAATGCAACCACATCACAAAGTGTAAAATAAAAATAAAAAATCCAAGCATCAAAGAGTAAACACAAAAAAAATTCTTCTTCCGGGAATCTAAACGAGGACCTTCGGCCTCTGGCCGACGTGAACGACTACTTTATGAAGACCCTTTCACGTTGAAAATGCTGAAATTTCCGCATATTTTTCTTATTCTAAGTAGGTTATTATTTTTTCTCCGAAAGAGAATCAATGGAATGTTCGTTCTTGGGTGGGAAGCTGAAGAGAATGTTGGAGAAAAGTAAGAAAATTTACGAACGTAGGAGCATTATCAGCGTTTTTAATTAGTGGTAGCGTACTGCCAACTGTCAGCATACAAAAACCTGCTCCTGGAATAGAGATATCTTGCAATCGCATATCCTCCATGAAAAAAAAATATTCAATCCAGTTAAAAATGATGGATAGTGAATTTCTATTTGGTTGATACAAAAAGCTCGATCAAGATGAAATCATTGTTTCTAATCTTCCAAAAAAACCTAATTGGATCATTAGATGTCTAGTCAATTTTAAACCATCCTAAAACCTTCATTGAACTAAAATTTAAACTACTACCTATAAAAGTATTAACACTATATAAATAGCATTATTTACCTATGTACATCTTGTCTTATCATAATGCGTCCTAATTGCCTATACCTATTAGTATCATTTATCATTACGAGGCTGCGAGTGCGAGTCTTCTTATCTATCACGTGACATCAGCCACCCATCAAGATACCAGACATGCCCGAAACTTCTTAACCTTACTGTTCCATCGAACAGATGGTAATTTTCTATTATTATAATTATTACCTGCCGTCAAGCAGAGTAAAATTTTGAAAATTGCTTTGAAAATCATCTTGAAATTTTAGGGGAGACGCCAAAACTCACATGTACTTTGGTGACTATAAAAATCATGGGACTTTCAAGAAAAACATTACTATCCCTACCAAATAACATAGGTAGATAATAACAATGTCATCAATATTATTATTCGGTAACAAATAGGTACCAAGGTAACTAGATAGATACCTATGTACATACTTGCTCGTCAGTTGCCCGAAAATCTTGTTCCCGGTTTTCGTTGGTTAGGAGTCAGAATTTTTCGCGACAATTTTTGACGGCTGAAGCAAATACAATGAACCACCTATAGGAGTGTGAAGCGCAAGCGTTTTCTGAATATAAACAAAAAGATGGGACCTGAACAAATATATTGTACATGTTTTATTTCAACAAAAGATAAGATTGGGATGTATATTTATATTTTCTAAATACTATGAAGTGCCTATCTTATTTGGGTTGGGCCAAAAAACATCGTGTGACAATTATCGTTTCTTTTTACCTCATTTGAATATTAAATTTAATACCTGGTTACAATAAATTAACTTGAATAATTTTTAAATCTTTTACTGTGAAAATTAAATCTGTTTAATTTTTTTCTCGAATCGCCTTTAATCTTTTTTAAGTTGATAGAGTGATAGATTAACTTACAGTGGTAAAAGAGAAAAGTGTTTTTTTTTTTTTTCTTATACTTTTTAGTTTTTGTAATCCAATGTTTATCTAATTAGATTTAACAAAGTAATTCGGAATTACCGCTACCTAATGGTCCAGTCTAAAGGTACTTTTAATCTTTAATGATGATTTTTTTTAAAAAAAGATTAATGAAAATTAGATTACATATTGAGTTTGTTAATTTTAATTTTCCCAAATCTCATAGGTACATGGTATTTGTCAAAAATTTGAATGAATATGATTTTCCAAATCCAAACCAAGAAAACCCAGTTATAAATCCTTATAGATCTTGAAATTAAAGACCATGGCACATCTTGTTTCTTTGTAAGTACACTTTGTGTTAAATTGGAAAATTCACAAGGATTTTATTTAGGACATTCTCCGGATCGGTCATACTAACCTGACGCACGTTCATCTGATGAAAAGAGAACCCCCACCGGAGTGTGATACCTGTAACTGTAGGTTGACAGTCAAACACCTGCTCAAATATTGCAATAAGTACCAGAATATAAGATCCCCTAACGACCTTTACGCCTGTCTATCTAACGATGAAAATTCTGTTCTTGAGTTCCTCAAAAAATCCAAACTAAAACTGTAAGTACTGTAAGTAGGTCCCTTAAAGTGTATATAACATTATAATTCTATGTTGGCACACTATAATAAATATTAATAAAAAAAAAAACTCTTATGTAAAATATGTATGCCGTAAGCATAACTTTACTTATTTTGACACAAATGCTTTCATGCATCGATCTCTTTACACTAGACTCGACCACGCCCTCCACCACGAGTCGGAGGAGAGCCTGAAGCCGGCGCATCATCTGTCGTACGACGAGAATCTCGAGTCCGGTTTCTCAACACCCAGCTCTAGGAACCGGCGAATCATCCGGGAAATTATCGTGTGATGCTCGTCGATGAGGACACCCAAATATAAGATCCCCTAACGACCTTTACGCCTGTCTATCTAACGATGAAAATTCTGTTCTTGAGTTCCTCAAAAAATCCAAACTAAAACTGTAAGTACTGTAAGTAGGTCCCTTAAAGTGTATATAACATTATAATTCTATGTTGGCACACTATAATAAATATTAATAAAAAAAAAAAACTTCTCTGTGGATTGTCCTTTACCCTGGCGCTTAGTTCTCAGCAGTTTTCTTCTACCATAAACCCCTAAAATTCTGAGAGTGCCCCTGTTACACTGGCACTACACACTTTCTTTCTCTCTGATGTCATTTGCTATTTCTACGTTAAAATCACATGGAGAAAATATTCTTCATTAATAACCCTATTATGTCATGAAGATAAAATATGTGACGCACATTCTGCTATGAATGCGTCAAGGCCGCAATAAAATTCTATCTGGGTTAATGTGAAGGTCGGGACAATATATGGGGGCATTAAAATCGTGGAATTATCTGACGTTCAGTATCTCAGTCATTCATAAGAGATTTATTTCATAGCCTGTTGACTTAAGCTTAAATCCTTCAAAAGCGTCATATCCTCATATCACTAGGACACCCGGTGGTCTGCGCCGAAAACGAGGAATAGCGTGAAACCCGATATGTGATACTAGAGGTAGAAATTCCTGCACGCAGATTGTTGTGTATTTGTGCCTGTAAATTTGCGTAAATATATATGGCGCTCATGCGCTACAATCGGAGTTTGTGAATTTGCGCAAAATACGCAATAATCTGAGTTCGTGAATTTTGCGCAAATACGCAACAATCTGAGCCTGTAATTTTCTGAAAATATCGAGTACACATCCAACGATCTGTCAGAAGACCAGACGAAAGATCAAGTTGGGAAATATGTTGTAGCTTGTGCACCAGGCTAAGCCACAAGATACGACAAAGTACCATATAAGTTTTCTAGGTTCATACACATTACTCGTAGAGTGATATTGGTAAATGCTATAAATTTGACATCATACATAGTTAAGTTCTTTCAATGGTACTCGTATGATTATTTGCTGTGTAAAGCGGATTATTTTGGCGAATTTTCCGGCTCTTGTGATACTTTTAATTTAGCCTTGAAAAACACACGTTTGTGATTTACTGGTTTCCACAAAGGTCTATATTGTTGATTAAAAGTTGGTGCTTGAAATCTTTGTGACGAAAACATGTCTTGTCCGAATTACATGGCTTTAAATGTTAATCACATTATAGCAGAGTTTTCTACTAATGCATTACGTATTTAGATATATGAACGACTGCTGTAACTTTCAAAAGGATGTCATGATATTTTTGCCATGGACATACATGTTGTTCTGAGATTTTGACAGGTTACACGCTATTCTTCTTGTTTTAGTTGTTTCAAAATTTGTGATCTCAAATATTAGGAAAAAAATACGAACAAAAAAGATTTTATTTATTCTTATTTTAGAACTGTTGATTTTCCATAGCCATAACCATAACTCATTACTACTAACTTATCCGTGATTGAAAATATTTGTTCAAACGCAACAAAATTATTTAATATCGGAGCTTCTTTGAGCTCGATAACCTCAATTCCTTCATTAAATGCCATAGAAATACACTGGTAAAAGGTGCTTCTTTAATTCATTTCTGTTCTCAATAAAATTCAGATTACTCCAAATTACACAATATTTAAAGCGAAATCAACTTTCACCGATAGAAAAGCTCAACAAGTCCACATCTTTTCAAATAAGGGGAATCTTACTGTAAATAACTACCTATTTGTTATTTTTTAAAAAATATTAAAAAATAAAAAAAAAATAATAATAATATTTGTTAATTTTTATTATCATGTAAATTAAACTGTAAATAAGGCTCTTGTCAAAAAAGTGTAAATGTCAAGTAGTTATTAAATATGTCAAGTAGTTATTAAATATAATTAGAATTATTATTATGATTCTTTTTGTTTTGTGAAAAGATAAAATGGATTGAAGGGTAACTCGTAAGAGACACGTTGTTTGCAAATACATACTTAAAGAACGTAAACTGATTATGGTTTATACTTTATACCGAAGATACATCTAAGCAAAATGAAGAACTGATTTTAAACTTTTCACAGAACGAAAATATAAGACTGAGTGTTTTTTCTTAATGAATTTTGGTTACATGTTTCCCCTTTTTCATTTGTTGTTTAGTTATAAATCATTTAAAATGAATTTCTGTATAGTCTTTATGACGTAGTAGACACAGACACTAGACATCCGCTTTAGCTCTTCTAGGATTTAGAGTGCGCTTTCGTTACTCCAGTTGAAGATTCCCATCACGGAAGATTGTTTTGATGTCTATGATTTACCTAAGTGAATCTTCAGGAAAAAGCGTACTTTTTCATTAATTTGCGTCCATTTTTTCGATTAGCTTTTTTGTGTATCTATAAAGACATCTAAATTTACAGTGAGAGTAGTTTTCCTCTGAAGGAAATGACTTATTTCGTACCCATAATATCTATTATGGTAAGCGATACCAAAAGAGGAAATGCAAACTGATTATGGATGAGATAGAATATTTTACACAGAAAATTTAAAATTGCAAAGGATTTTCGTTGTATTACTTAAATTTTAGTCAATTCTAGGTCTACTATAATATGTAATATAATATGTAGTGCTTATTTATACTGCTCGCATAGGACTGAAAAGTCCCTTTACTCCAGCAGTAGGCTACTACTATTATAATATCTATGTATTATGGTAAGCGATACCAAAAGAGGAAATGCAAACTGATTATGGATGAGATAGAATATTTTACACAGAAAATTTAAAATTGCAAAGGATTTTCGTTGTATTACTTAAATTTTAGTCAATTCTAGGTCTACTAGACTACTCTCATGACATATTTTTTACTTTCTATTACTACAGTATAGCGGAGCTATACTAGTAATGAAAGTATTGCAATCGGTCCAAATTTTCAAAATCGGGAACTAGACTACTCTCATGACATATTTTTTTAAACATGTGTTCAGTATTCTTTATTTGGCTTTGTAAATACTCTCTCCTCTGTAAAAGAAATAAACATGTGTTCAGTATTCTTTATTTGGCTTTGTAAATACTCTCTCCTCTGTAAAAGAAAATTGTAAACGTACTTTATTATCAATTTTAAATGTTGTGAATTTATTAATTATTTGACATACGATTCGGTGTTGTTTTTAAACACTTTGATTTTATCTTTACTGTACTGGCATTGCAACCAGCTGTGGTTAGTGTCAAGAGAGAATTTTAAAAAGATCGATCAAAATATAAACTTAGAAACAACATTTCTATACGATACCCAGCCTAACATACAATGTATGTTCTCTTTTTACCATCTTGACTGATATTTAGTAGAGATGCGACTTTTGACTCATCTTTGGGATTGAATCCCAACTGAGCTACTCAGTAAAAGCAACTACTCTTTTTTTCAACTCGCTCTTTGACTCCCGACTCTTCTCTGATACTTTCTACGCAGGGCACATGCGCGGAATCGTAACTTGCAATTTCAAAACTGTTTGCCCATTTGGTGAGTCCAGAGACAACTTGCAATGTTTAGAACGCTTTTAACGATCAGTCAGTCATGCCATCAGTATCTCTGAAGAGTCTTCCTAAAACACTTCCTAAAATCCAGAGTGAAAAAACATACAATCCTCTAGGCTCTAGGCCTCTGGAAAAAAAAACATACAATTTCAAAATCAAAACTCTTCGTTCATTCGGTGAACTCAGAGAAAGTCCATAGTGCACAGGGTTCGAATCATTTTGTAGCAAAACAACAGTACTGTTCAATAAGGGAATACCTCGAGCCGATGTTATTTAGACACGGCATAGAAATGCAGCAAAAAAATACAAAAGCTGCAGTCATTACCAATGATGCAAGGTCCACGCTGGATGCTGAGGTAACCTATAATTTCCTCGATCCTAATTATCACAATGTAGCGTTTAGTTTGGAGCGGCGGTCTTCAACCTGTGGGCCTGTGACTTCAAACTGTTGGCCTGTGACAAACAATCATTTCAAGAGGCCTACATAATGTTGAACAGTCTTCTTTCACTTTGCCATTTAACACAGTGCACAAATATGTACAAAGAACCGTCACCCAAGGTTTTTGTACTCATGAGAGGAAACTTGTCTTGTTGATTAATATAGATAGCTATATGTAATTGATTGGAGTGTTCACAACAACTGAGGTCAAGTTACTTTCCGATAAAAGGTAAGGTGTACAAAGAATACGTTGTGGATAAAATTGTTCCATAGGTAGGCTGAATAAAATTGAACCATAGTATGGGTCTATGAGCAATATGAGCATTTATGTAAGTACATTCAAAACAGGTGAGATTCTGGCTTTCATGGAAAAACATGTAAAAATTGCACCTCCCCTTATACCAAGCACTAGTCCTAAACAAAAATGGGCACGACACATAAGGTATTAAAAGACTGCCTTTACATAATAAGTATGACAAGCACAGTTCCTCTTCAGGTTTTTTAAAAGTTTGAAACCCGCTATCTTTAAGAACGTGCAGACATCCTCACAGAGCACAGGCAGGGTCGTTGTCTGCAAGTTGGAACTTAATAACAATAATTTCCGCCTAATTCACCGCACAATCATTTCAACAGGCCTAGATAATGTTGAACAGTCTTCTTTCACTTTACCATTTAACATTAACACAGTGCACAAATATGTACAAAGAATCGTCACCCAAGGTTTTTGTACTCAAGAGAGGTATGACGTATGACAAGCACAGTTTTTCTTCAGGTTTTTTAAAAGTTTGAAACCCGCTGTCTTTCAGAACGTGCAGACATCCTCACAGAGCACAGGCAGGGTCGTTGTCTGCAAGTTGGAACTTAATCCGTTGCAAGTTATGCAAACACAAGGCACAGTTTCGTCTGACCGTGACGAATCCTTACAGCTTACAGCTCCCTCCAAGCTCCAAGTAAGACTGACGTTCAAGTGTTTAATACCCAGTTTCAAATGTCTCCCTAAAATACAAAGGAATTATTTTGTTTCAGGGATTACCTCGTGACATTCGGACGAAGAAAGTGTACGCCCGGATTAGAGTAAGCAGTTTCAGTTAGAAATACAGGACGGATTAAGATGTAAAGTGGAAGTGTTATTGGATCTGTTTCGTATTGGAACGCCTTTACATAATAGGTATGACAAGCACAGTTCCTCTTCAGGTTTTCTAAAAGTTTGAAACCCGCTGTCTTTCAGAACGTGCAGACATCCTCACAGAGCACAGGCAGGGTCGTTGTCTGCAAGTTGGAACTTAATTTCTGGCTTTCATGAAAAAACATGTAAAAATTGCACCTCCCCTTATACCAAGCACTAGTCCAAAACAAAAATGGGCATGACACATAACTCACATAAGGTATTAAAAGACCGCCTTTACATAATAGGTATGACAAGCACAGTTCCTCTTCAGGTTTTTTTAAAAGTTTGAAACCCGCTGTCTTTCAGAACGTGCAGACATCCTCACAGAGCACAGGCAGGGTCGTTGTCTGCAAGTTGGAACTTAATAACAATAATTTCCGCCTAATTCACCGTGATGTCAGACCAAACATCTCATGGATTGACGGGCAGGATCCACTAAGATAAGAAGACTCTTTAGATTCCGGAGAAATTATCAACCGTGGTTCATGCTGATATCTGGGGAGTTTCACGCTTCAGAGCTGATCAACACGCTTTCACTCCCACTAGTCGATGAAGTGACTTTGCCCTGTGGAGGACCGTTGGAGAAATAATTTTTAGGCTGGACAACTAGACACATAACTTGGGATTTTAAGGTGATGGCCTTTCTTTTCGTTGGTCCGTTACGTATTATGGTCACGAGTAGGTACATACATAGGTACTAACAAATGAAAGAGGAGTACATTTTCCGCTTTTTGACCTGTCGAGTTTACAACTTTAATGTTCAGCTCAGACATAGGTAAATGGTTATCTTATAATTATCGTCATACAATTGGAAGTGAAAACCTCGAGAGGTAAAATTATCAATCCTGTTCATTGGTCCGTTACGTATGGTCACGAGTACATACATACCAACAAATGAAAGAGGAGTACATTTCCCGCTTTTTTGACCTGTCGAGTTTACAACTTTACATTGTTAACGTCCAGCTCAGACATAGGTAAATGGTTATCTTATAATTATCGTCATACAATTGGAAGTGAAAACCTCGAGAGGTAAAATTATCAATCCTGTGAACACCACATTCCACATTACAAGGGAACTATCAAGTGCTTTGACTCCTTTGGTCTACTTCTTCCTACTTCTAGGCAGAATCAATCCTGATTCCGGACAATGATATGGAGCCCCATTTATTATAATCTGGTGAGAAATACAAAAGACGTCATGACTCCGAGGTGTTAAACAGAGCTTGGAGAATATCTCGGTGTGTGTGGAGGGAAAAAAGTTTCGGGCCTGGGATAAATAAATACCTACAAGTTAATGATGAATAATGAAGGTGCCCTAGGCTGTACCTTACCTTCCACCTCAAACCCTTCTAATAAAGCCATGGATTTTCCAGATTACTAAAATATTTCCTAGATTACGCGTGGGAGTAGATTATCTTCCGTTAGACACCATTATCGCACATTGAAGCCGTTACGTCTCTCTGAGTCAGATCATACAATGGAAAATATGTAGATGAGACTAGACATCAACTATACAATACAAGATACTAAAACAATATTGACAGAAGAGCTTTGAGTCAGATCATACAATGGAAAATATGTAGATGAGACTAGACATCAACTATACAATACAAGATACTAAAACAATATTGACAGAAGAGCTTAACTAATACAAGTAAACAAAGTGTATTTAGTATGATGAACGATCATAATGCTACCGGTAGCTAGTCAAGGATTGTTTATTTAGATCAGATCATACAATGGAAAATATGTAGATGAGACTAGACATCAACTATAAAATACAAGATACTAAAACAATATTGACAGAAGAGCTTGACTAATACAAGCTTAACTAATACAAGTAAACAAAGTGTATTTAGTATGATGAACGATCATAATGCTACCGGTAGCTAGTCAAGGATTGTTTATTTAGGACTAATACAAGTAAACAAAGTGTATTTAGTATGATAAACGATCATAATGCTACCGGTAGCTAGTCAAGGATTGTTTATTTAGAGTTTTAGAGACAATCCAGGAAATTGAAAGGAAGGAGAGGTAAGAGAGATGTTATAGAACGAAAGTGGGACGTAAATGAAGGAAGAAAACGGAGAAGATGAAATTCAATTTAATTAATACCAAGACCGAGAGAAACGATGAGGAAAAAATAAGAAAGAGAGTTTAACCACACTATAATAGGCAGGCAATACCTAACCAAAAGATTCCAACAAATTCCAAATTGGCTCCACAAAATATTTGATTGGAAAGATAACAAAAACCAACAAGTAGGGTAGTAGGGATATGCCAAACCAACAAAACTCGATCATTTTAACTCTCTTTTCTGAACCTGGAGAAGAGATCGACCTAGAAAAAGGTTCAGATCTGAAGAGGATAATGGATCATGGTGAGAAAATGGTTTTATTGAGAGCACCTATTTGATTGGAAAGATAACAAAACCGACAAGTAGGGTAGTAGGGATATGCCAAACCAACAAAACTCGATCATTTTAACTCTCTATTCTGATCCTGGAGAAGGGATCGACCTAGAAAAAGGTTCAGATCTGAAGAGGATAATGGATCATGGTGAGAAAATGGTTTTATTGAGAGCACCTAAATGAGATATTAAAATTACATTAAAGTGTTAAAATTCTAAACAATCCTAACAAAAGACTTCACACCATCGTAATCCCAGTGGAGATCTTTTTCAAATCAGAACCAGAAGAACAAATAATACCAGGAGCTGATAGACGGGATGAGATGATGAGATGATTAATTAAAGTGTTAAAATTCTAAACAATCCTAACAAAAGACTTCACACCATCTTAATCCCAGTGGAGATCTTTTTCAAATCAGAACCAGAAGAACAAATAATATTATAATACCAGGAGCTGATAGACGGGATGAGATGATTTCGTGAATAAAACTATAGGGTGACTAGAATATTATTCTGTTCTAATTTAAACTCTCAATTAATGTCCTTTATTCCTTTTCGCAGAACTACTAGTAAGTACCTTAGTTTTATTCTTCCATTTATACACGAGTATTAAATTCAAAGGCACCAAAAGCCCCAAACCCAGTTTGCCAGTGAAAGGAACACTGTTATGGAAAATAATATCTTAATCAAAAATTAGCATTTTATGTAATACCACTCAGCACTCTGGTAATTATGGGTTTCTATGTATGTTCATATGTATAGAATAGTAGATATACGAGTACAAGGAAATATGATTTAGTGCTAATAAATATTTTCCTCTGTCTGGATTTGTCTGCTCGAAAATGGGAAAACAAACTTCACCGCAGTGTTGCCAGAATGACTCCCCGATTTTATTGATTCACCATCATATTTCCGAAGTGCACCTGATTTATGGGCGCTCCACATTTCATACTGTCCACCTGCCCCTGATCTCACCTATACCCTCAATGTCCTGTGTTCCGTGTTCATGTAAATTGATATTCACAAATGTCGTTCACACAATGACACTTTCGGTCCCTTGAAATGGAAATGAAAATACAAACAAGGATTGCTTCCGTGAAATCAAGAGCTAAGTATAACGTGTAAAAGAAAATCGGCCATATAGTTCATATACCAATTTTGGTAAAAAACAAAACCCAAAACAATTATTACGGTAGATACCCTACTTCCTATCCTTTCACCAAAAAAAAGAACATACTAAATTCAGTAAAAAAGTAAAATCCCTACAAGATTTCAACTTCCGACTTTGGGATAGCAAGGTGGTCCCATAAAACCAAATATGGTTTAAACACCCAAAACCGATAAATTAAATAAGCCAAGAAAACGGGATACCACGTCAAGTCTTGTATTAATTAATACTAAGAATAAGAAGAAATTGGTCGCGGATTTCGTACCTAAAACTTGGCTTTTCCTTCAAGCATACTTAAAGTACTTAACTATATTCTACCTTCTAATTCAGTCTTGAAATCCTATACTACTTGATCATCAGCTCATGAAACAAAGCGAAGTAATACATGCAACTGTCATGCACCAAGCACCATGCATTCAGAAAAATTAAGTTTCATTTGACCAAGTTAAGAATAAGAACCCAAGTCTGTGTTTGGTCTCGCGGATTTCGCGATTTTGTTCGCGGATTTCGCGATTATGTTCGCGGATTTTGCGATTATGTTCGCGGATTTCGCGATTATGTTCGCAATCCACTCAAGTAATGTCTTCACTATTCTTAGAACAAAAACAATTTATCAAAGTTCTTGAAATTATATCGGCGTATCCCCATCCGTGGTACAAGCATTGCTTTTAAGTAGGCTTGCCAAACGTCCCGAATTGGCCGGGACAGTCCCGAATTTCAGGGGGTATCCCGGCGTCCCGTTCAGTTTTTCATTTTGGGGCTGATTATGTTCGCGGATTTGGTGATTATGTTCGCGGATTTCGCGATTATGTTCGCGGATTTCGAGCAAGAAAATAGTAACTAGTAACAAACGGACTGTTCATCTGAACAAAATCCTATCGTTGTATACCTTAGGCAGGGGATTGCTCTACGAAATTCCGTCAGGTTGGTAATTTGGAGATTTTTCTGTGCGTGGATTAAAAAAAAAAAAAATGAGGAGTGCCAGAGTCATTAATGGAACAGACCTCTGGTCTCAAATATGCATAAACTTCCCAACAAGATTTAGGTCTTCAATAAGTCGACGAAAGTTCGAGAGAGAGAAACGAATATGTCGTGCTACAAACCATAGTACAACATAAATATGTAGATATGAATACAGAAATGCAGCACACCATCTGATAGTCTAGCAATATAGCAATGAGCATTATAACTGTACATCTGGGATAATTAGATTGTTTTTGAGAATTAGGAAGTTGAAAGTTGGATTCACTATGTTGTGGCATTTGGGCTGTTTTCAGAGGTTCCCTTAGGCTCTCAAAAGTAAGAACCTGGTGAGAAATAATTGGGTTTTCCTAAGAAGTAACTTTTTTGAGTTCTCGCAATTTCGTTAGTGTACGAAGAAGTACCTTTCGTTTTTAAGGGATTTCTAGTTCAAGTACCCCAGATAATTGATCATTAGGTACTGTGTTCTCCCTTCTAGAACATTGCCCGTTAATGATTGTTTTTGAGAATCAGGAAGTTGAAAGTTGGATTCACTATGTTGTGTCATTTGGGCTGTTTTCAGAGGTTCACTAAAGTTCTCAAAAGTAAGAACCTAGTGAGAAATAATTAGGTTTTCCGAAGAAGTAACTTTTCTGAGTTCTCACAATTTCGTTAGTGTACGAAGAACCTTTCGTTTTTTTAGGGATTTCTAGTTCAAGTACCCCAGATAATTGACCATTAGGTACTGTGTTCTCCCTTCTAGAACATTGCCCGTTAATCTCTTCTCCAAAGGTCAGTAGAGATCCTTGTGTTTTCATCCCCCCTCTCTTCCGTTAATCCTTCTTAGCAACAATACAAGTATGATCATCTAAGATGAGATATTCTTCTGCAATGATCCCAGCTTCATTATTGGTAGTTAAGTGCCTGAGATTTAAAAAAAAATAATAATATGTAGTCTATAGTCAATAATGAGAGCAGTCATCATAAAAACATAAAAGTAAATCACCTACTAAGGGTACAAAGAAGAATGTTAGGTAATTATTCAAGATACCCAAGAATCTTTTTAGGCATACCGAGATGATGGATGTCAAAAAAGGTGCACAAATGTATCCGTTTTAGCATAAGTCATAATCATAAATGATCAAATTTAGTACGTATCACTATTATTGACAGGTAAATTGACTATTTTAGAGACTTTCCTTCTGTAGTCATGAACGCCGAATGTCCATTATTAGTTAAGTGCCTGAATATTAAAAAAATAATAATATGTACTTAGTCTGTGGTCAATAATGAGAGCAGTCATCATAAAAACATAAAAGTAAATCACCTACTAAGGGTACGAAGAAGAATTATTAGGTAATTATTCAAGATTCCCAAGAATCTTTTTAGGCATACCGAGATGATGGATGTCAAAAAAGGTGTACAAATGTATCCGTTTATAGCATAAGTCATAATCATATATGATCAAATTTAGTACGTATCACTATTATTGACAGGTAAATTGACTATTTTAGAGACTTTCCTTCTGTAGTCATGAACGCCGAATGTCGTAATCCCAGTCACTTACAAAATCGGCTTGAGTACCAAATATGAAAGGAAGAATTGAATTTAACCAATTTTAAAAGTTGTGATGTCGAATAAGTCGAATTGAATGATATGTAAATTCAAATTGAATGAAAGATCTTCTATCTTCTAATCTGGGTACATACGAGTATGACAGCATAATGCAACACCCATAAGGTATAGAATTAATATGAATGGTTCTTCGAGTAGGTATAGGCTATAGGTACCTACTTGGAAGGTACTTCTGACAGTGAAACAGCTATAAAACCTATGACATTATGACAATTAGAAGGTACTTTATCGAATACCGAAAGATATACCGTTTTATGTAGCTTGGAGAGCCAGAGTTCATTGAGGTTGGGTCACGCCCCCTTTACAATGCCATGATTCATCGCGTCGCAGGCAACTTTGACACATTCAGGTGTTGAGAGCTGTCTGGTGACTTTAAATATTGTTATGAGTCCTCTCATTATGTTTTCGTGTTCCAGAGAACATTGCGTTTCGAGGGTCAATATTCTCAAGTATTGGAAGTTAGTACTAGAGAGACCAGGTGGTTGCTAAAATTGCCGGATCAATGGGATAAAGAGACTATGAAACAGATGGGGGCTGAACGACAAGAAGGAGTTGACACAACAATGACATAGTCGGCACAGGATTTAGGTACATATCCCCCATACAATATCGGAGTGAGTGTTGTTATAAGGTACAACTGAACCCGCAAGTCCGAACTTCCATTTCTATCTCCTCGAAAAGAACTTCTTCTGAGATGACTGAGAAATCCTTCAAGGAAAAGGTCGGCCCTCACAAAACTGGCCGCTCGAAGTGAAAAGGATTTAAATCTTTCCGTATCTTTACGGACAGCAAAACGCCTTCTATGTCTGAGATCCTCAAGGAAATGGGTTGACCTTCACAATACGGACCGCTCGAAGTGAAAAGGATCTGAATCACTGCGGATCTGAGATCTCATAGGTTGACCCTCCGCTTCCCAGAGTGTTGACCTTCTCTTGAGTCCTCTAATGTGCTTTTGTTCGAAAAATGTATACAAGGTGGTTGTGCTGAGACTTTAATAAACAGTTTATTCTTGATGAATCTCATGAATGTTCGTCTATGATCCAAGAGAATTGTACAACGAAACAAGTCAGGATCTAGCTACATTAAACTATTTCCATTTAGATTGAACATGGCAGTTGGTCCAGCGAAGACGAACTTAAATACTTTCTTGAAAATTTGGTAATTTTTACTCCGGACTCCTCTAAGTTCTTCGATTTATTTCACTTCCTGAAGCTGTGGACATATCTCCCCAACAACTCCACAACTTGGTGGCAAGAGTTGGGCCTGACACTAAAGAACAAACGCCTTTCAAAACCTCGGAGTCACACTGTACATGTTCGTCTATGATCCAAGAGAATTGTACAACGAAACAAGTCAGGATCTACATTAAACTATTTCCATTTAGATTGAACATGGCAGTTGGTCCAGCGAAGACGAACTTAAATACTTTCTTGAAACTTCGGTAATTTTTACTCCGGACTCCTTTAAGTTCTTCGATTTATTTCACTTCCTGAAGCTGTGGACATTTCTCCCCAACAACTCCGCAACTTGGTGGCAAGAGTTGGGCCTGACACTAAATAATAATAATAATAATAATACCAAGGGTCCGTGATTATATCGGATATTCTCAAGTATTGGAAGTTTGTACCAGAGAAACCACGTGGTTACTAGAATTGCTGGATCAATGGGATAAAGAGACTATGAAACAGATGGGGGCTGAACGACAAGAAGGAGTTGACACAACATCGCCGCTGGAAAGTCAAAGGGGCGTAAGTGATTTTATCAAATTTTTCAGGAGAGACAAGAGAAAAAAAAATCTCATTGATGGAAAACACATTTGTGTTTGTTTCTGCTTGCTACAAGATGATACACTAGTGTACACAATAATAACTAAAAAATGGAGAGTCAAAGAGGCGTAAGCGCACTCAAGTCTATTTGTGCTGCAATTATTTCCGCAAATATCACAAACGCCTAAACATGAAAAAATCAATATCTTCACAATAGTTTAGAAATCACATACGCCTGTTCGTGCTATCAATAGTATCTCTTAAACGTAGTGTGTCTGTGTGTTAATCTCAATTTTTGTTTTTTGTCACTTACGCCCCTTTGGTTTTCTAGCGGCGACATAGTCGGCACAGGATTTAGGTACATATCCCCCACACACTATCGGAGTGAGTGTTGTTTTAAGGTACAACTGAACCCGCAAGTCCGAACTTCCATTTCTATCTCCTCGAAAAAAAAAACTTCTTCTGAGATGACTGAGAAATCCTTCAAGGAAAAGGTCGACCCTCACAAAACGGACCGCTCGAAGTGAAAAGGATTTAAATCTTTCCGTATCTTTTCGGACAGCAAAACGCCTTCTATGTCTGAGATCCTCAAGGAAATGGGTTGACCTTCACAAAACTGACCGCTCGAAGTGAAAAGGATCTGAATCACTGCGGATCTGAGATCTCATAGGTTGACCCTCCGCTTCCCAGAGTGTTGACCTTCTCTCCTGAGACTGAGCTCTGCTTCAAATCAAGTTCCTCAGCATATCCTTATAGGTCCTCACAATATATCCTTTTAGGTCTTCAGAATATATCCTGAATTTCTTTATAGACGTATTATGTCCAAGGAGAATATGTCCATGTCCCTTTTGGGAAGTCAAAAATACAACCACAGTTGTATTTTTAGGCCCAAACTCCTATTTTAATGAACTTTGACGTTGACACGTTTTTTCTTCATCTATGTACGTATGTCTAGGTATGCTTTCACATTATTTTCTCATGAGTTTTCCATATTGTGTTCTACGTTCCATCATCAGTTGTTCATTCAATCATTCTGCTTTCTGTACATCCACCTTATCTCCATTATCGGGTGAGATTGTTTAAAATTGACAATTTGTAACCATACCAACTTTCGGCACCAACAGCACCAAAAATACTATGTACTTTTTTCTCGTACAGTAATCAACTAATCACTTCTCTGTGGATTGTCCTTTACCCTGGCGCTTAGTTCTCAGCAGTTTTCTTCAACCATAAACCCCTAAAATTCTGAGAGTGCCCCTGTTACGCTGGCGCTACACACTTTCTTTCTCTCTGATGTCATTTGCTACATTAAAATCACATGGAGAAAATATTCTTCATTAATAACCCTATTATATGATTATATCGGATATTCTCAAGTATTGGAAGTTAGTACCAGAGAGACCACGTGGTTGCTAGAATTGCTGGATCAATGAGATAAAGAGACTATGAAACAGATGGGGGCTGAACGACAAGAAGGAGTTGACACAACGTCATAGTCGGCACAGGATTTAGGTACATATCCCCCATACACTATCGGAGTGAGTGTTGTTATAAGGTACAACTGAACCTGCAAGTCCGAACTTCCATTTCTATCACCTCGAAAAGAACTTCTTCTGAGATGACTGAGAAATCCTTCAAGGAAAAGGTCGACCATCACAAAACTGACCGCTCGAAGTGAAAAGGATTTAAATCTTTCCGTACCTTTTCGGACAGCAAAACGCCTTCTATGTCTGAGATCCTCAAAGAAATGGGTTGACCTTCACAAAACTGACCGCTCGAAGTGAAAAGGATCTGAATCACTGCGGATCTGAGATCTCATAGGTTGACCCTCCGCTTCCCAGAGTGTTGACCTTCTCTCCTGAGACTGAGCTCTGCTTCAAATCAAGTTCCTCAGCATATCCTTATAGGTCCTCACAATATAATTATCCTTTTAGGTTTTAGGTCTTTAGAATATATCCTGAATTCCTTATAGACGTATTATGTCCAAGGAGAATATGTCCCTTTTGGGAAGTCAAAAATACAACCACAGTTGTATTTTTAGGCCCAAAAGGTGGGTTAAACTTCTACGAATCTACCTCTTCATTGGAATATCCTTTGTTGCTTTCAGTTCTGAAGAGTTAACACTTCCACAAACCGTCTAATATCCTTATAGGTCCTCACAATATATCCTTTTAGGTCTTCAGAATATATCCTGCATTCCTTATAGACGTATTATGTCCAAGGAGAATATGTCCATGTCCCTTTTGGGAAGTCAAAAATACAACCACAGTTGTATTTTTAGGCCCAAAAGATGGGTTAAACTTCTACGAATCTACCTCTTCATTGGAATATCCTTTGTTGCTTTCAGTTCTGAAGAGTTAACACTTCCACAAACCGTCTGGTACAGATTACACAGAATTGTCTCGGTAATGTGCTCGATCATATTGAAAGGTCAGATTTTTGCAGCAATTACACTTTGTAACACCTGCATGTAAGGGCGTTATTGCAAGTGCTTGGAACAAGGCGGCAAAAAAGGCGACACAATTTACAAGATACCATACAGATTACAGATATTATTGTGCTTACTCGTACATTTTATTGGTGCTTACTCGTGTGAGTAGGTACATAAGTATGAATACGAGCATATTAAGTAGAGAGAAACAGAAACAATCAATAAAATTTACTGACGGACTGCCCAAAATTTGGGTTGCCAAAACGACACTAGTAAGAACTTATTATAATACCTATCTCGTATAAGTAAGTACCTACATACTTATCGTTCAAAATGCGATCAGTACGTAGATATGACGTACTTCAATAGTGGCAGGAATAAAAGAGAATATTAAATCCCCACTCTATTGAAGTCAAATTAATCAGCAAATACCTACACCTGTACTTAACCTAAAATTTCCAAATTATTAAACACACAAAAAAATCTTCATTCATGCAAAAATCTTCAGTCAAATTCAGTCATTGTCTATCTCGTATAAGTAAGTACCTACATACTTATCGTTCAAAATCCGATCAGTACGTAGATATGACGTACGAGTGCCTATAACCTACTTCAATAGTGGCAGGAATAAAAGAGAATATTAAATCCCCACTCTATTGAAGTCAAATTAATCAGCAAACACCTATACCTGTACTTAACCTAAAATTTCCAAATTATTAAACACACAAAAAAATCTTCATTCATGCAAAAATCTTCAGTCAAATTCAGTCATTGATGGAAAAAAAATTAAAAAATTCTGATATTTTCCAATGCTCAACGGGTCCCCCCATACTGTTTTGTGCTGGCAGTGTGTTTTCATTGCTCAGTGAATTTGCGTGTATGTCCCCCGTCCCTGCCCTGAGGAGGGTATACAAAGGGGGGATTTTCGTTCTACATCATTACCTACCCGTCTATACCGTTAGTGCTGGGGATATTACAGCGAAATTTGTTCCCTGCAGCCCAAAGTTTGGGTTGCCAAAACGACACTAGTAAGAACTTATTATAATACCTATCTCGTATAAGTAAATACCTACATACTTATCGTTCAAAATTCGATCAGTACGTAGATCTGACGTACGACTCGTACGAGTGCCTACAACCTACTTCAATAGTAGCAGGAATAAAAGAGAATATTAAATCCCAACTCTATTGAAGTCAAATTAATCAGCAAATACCTATACCTAATACCTGTACTTAACCTAAAATTTCCAAATTATTAAACACACAAAAAATCTTCATTCATGCAAAAATCTTCAGTCAAATTCAGTCATTGATGGAAAAAAAAAATTAAAAAATTCTGATATTTTCCAATGCTCAACGGGTCCCCCCCCCCATACTGTTTTGTGCTGGCAGTGTGTTTTCATTGCTCAGTGAATTTGCGTGTATGTCTCCCGTCCCTGCCCTGAGAAGGGTACAAAGGGGGGATTTTCGTTCTACATCATTACCTACCCGTCTATACCGTTAGTGCTGGGGATATTACAGCGAAATTTGTTCCCTGCATCTCGTGTCTTGTGCTGTATTATTCTGAACTCATACAGAGAAGAGAAGAGAGAGAGAGAAGAGAGGAGAGAGAGAGAGAGAGAGCAGGTCATTCAAAACCATGACAATGCAAGTTATCCTGATAACAGAAAGCTCCTCTCCCTCTCTCTTTCTCAATTTGTTAGCTACACTTCTTCTCTTGAAAACTGCTGTCCTCGTCTTTTGACTCCACAACTCTAAACGGTTCCTTTCTTTCCCTCTTGAAAAGTTGGTAATATTTTACTCCGGACTCCTTTTGGTTAAAGTTCTTCAATTTATCTGTCTCCCATTCGCTCCCCTTTTTTCCGTAGACCGCCCAGCTAACCACAACCTTTAGTGTCTAATCCCAGATCCCAGAGCTATATGCAAAAACTGGGCCCTACTCTACGAACAACTCCCCACGCCTCATTTTTTACTTCACGAGCAAGAAAACAGTAACATAACCAAATATTGGAAATGTGTTGAAACGATTGAATTTGAGGCTATTAATATTTTTTCATATTTTCAGCAGCAGTTTGAACAATTGCCTGTAATATAAGGGAAATAGTGAATGCTAGATCCTGTAATATAAGGGAAATAGTGAATGCTAGATCCTGTAATCTGTAATATAAGGGAAATAGTGAATGCTAGATCCTGTAATATAAGGGAAATAGTAAATGCTAGATCCTGTAATATAAGGGAAATAGTGAATGCTATGTAGATCCTGTTTTATGTGACGCATTTCTACTTGACATAGTAGGTAGGTAATCTCGTTTCTAAACAATGGCCGGTGTTAGGTGAAAACGAAAATCTCAGAACCGTTGAAGTATTTGCAATCGAAATACATTGGGAGTCCCAATTTGGGACCTATACACGTGAAATTCTTCTGACGTACGATGGCGAAATTAGAACCTGGGACATTCCATGTACATACATACAAATGTACATATTACAAGCAAGCCCGTTTTGATTAAGGTTGGCTTTGAAAAACGCTAACCTTCTAACGAAATCACCTAAAAAGAAAGTAACAGCACATACCTACCTATTTACCTAAATCACCTACAGAACCCGCGACATCAAACGGCACGGCGTTTTCACACGTCCATTTTTTCTTTACTTTTAAATATATATAAAAAAAAGAAAATGAAAGGAAAATAATGCCTTTTAGATTCTCTTTCAGAAAAGAAAAAAAGAATGCCATCTCGTTAAGAGCTTCTCAAAAAGTCGCAAAGTCCCCCCCTGAAATTTCTGCCACTCCGGGTTGGTACAACTAATTTCTTGGCCGAGACTCTCAGACCCTCACTACAAATTTTCCGCAGTTCTGAAAATTATAAATACAGGGAGAGGAATCCATAATATGTTTTCTAAAAATAGCCCCAAACATTGGGAGCAACGAACACCGCGGCCACATTTCGCACATATTGTCCAAGTATTGGAAATGTGTTGAAACGATCGAATGGCTATTAATATTTTTTTCATATTTCCCGCAGCAGTTTGAACAATTGCCTATATAATATAAGGGAAATAGTGAATGCTAGATCCTGTTTTTATGTGACGCATTTCTACTTGACATGGTAGGTAGGTAATCTCGTTTCTAAACAATGGCCGGTGTTAGGTGAAAACGAAAACAAAAATCTCAGAACCGTTGAAGTATTTGCAATCGAAATACTTTGTCCCAATGGAGCAGTTGCAAATGGGTGAAAATTATATAAATAAATGGTCGGTTCCTATGTAAAAAGTCAGGAAAAATACAAATCTGAGGTCAAAACTGCGAAAAAATAACTGTAAAAGGTCAAAAATTCAATTTTTATTTTCCGTTCTAATGAAAGAGTTCAAATATGTGTGACGTCAGACTTTATATCTGATAGCCAAGCAATATAGCAAAGCATTGAGCATTATAACTGTACATGTGGGATAATTATATAGGTTGGGCACAGAACTTTACAGCGCGAGCAATCAGGAACATTAGAGGACGAAGGTTCACCATTCTAAACTAACTACCAAAAATACATCTGGGTTCACCAAAACAGATACAGGCACTAACTGAAATGAGATTATATCCTGAACTTGGAATAGATAGGTAAATGATCCAGTAGGTCTAAGTTAAGGTAGTTGTATACATATAGTACGTTTATACATAGGTTTTGATTTTGAATGTTTTGATATTGTTTATTTCATTATGGAACTATCGTTGTTCGTGCAAATTTGGATGACTTTATTTTCGTCTATGAATTTGAAACATCACCCAAGTAAGCGCAACTGATCTATTTGGGACCTACACGTGAAATTCTTCTGACGTACGATGGCGAAATTAGAACCTGGGACATTCCACATGTACATATTACAAGCAAGCCCGTTTTGATTAAGGTTGGCTTTGAAAAACACTAACTTTCTAACGAAATCACCTAAAAAAAAAAAGAAAGTAACAGCACATACCTATTTACCTAAAGCACCTACAGAACCTGCGACATCAAACGGCACGGCGTTTTCACACGTCCATTTTTTCTTTACTTTTAAATATATATAAAAAAAAAGAAAATGAAAGGAAAATGCCTTTTAGATTCTCTTTCAGAAAAGAAAAAAGAATACCATCTCGTTAACAGCTTCGCAAAAAGTCGCAAAGTCTCCCCCCGAAAGTTCTGCCACTCCGGGTTGGTACAACTAATTTCTTGGCCGAGACTCTCAGACCCTCACTACAATGCCAAGCAGGGGGTTACAAGCTATGACACTAACCGTTATTTATACTTTTTTAGGGGAAGTACGAGAGAAAAGAGCACGTTAAAAAACAAAGGCAAAATGCATACCTAGGATAAATCTAATTAAAATGTACAACTGGAATACTACACTCACGGAGATGAACAAGTTTAACACACCAGAATGAGGAGGAGGAGGAAGAGGAGGAGGACGATCAGAAAAGAAAAAAGAGGATGAGAAGAAAGAAGAAGAGTGAGAAAAGGAAGAACAATATTTTCACGAGAGAGGAAATAATTTGGGAAAAAGAGAGGAGATGTGTGAGGAGAATGGAGGAGGAGGAGAGAGTGCGAAAGCTTGTGTTCGGGGGGAGGAAAAGGAGTATAAGGAAGAAGAGGCGGAGGAAAAGAAGTAAGAAGAAGAGGCGAAGGAAAAGAAGTAAGAAGAAGAAGAAGAGGCGAAGGAAAAGAAGTAAGAAGAAGAAGAAGAGGCGAAGGAAAAGAAGTAAGAAGAAGAAGAGGCGAAGGAAAAGAAGTAAGAAGAAGAGAAAAGGAAAAGGATGGTGACAAGAAGAAGAGTGAGAAAAGGAAGAACGATATTTTCACGAGATGGAAGAATTGGGGAAAAGAAGAAGAGAAGGAAAAAGAGAAGAGATGTATGAGGAGGACGGAGGAGGAGAGAGTGCGAAAGCTTGTGTTCAGGTAAAAGCTAATAGGGATATGGATAGAGGGAAGAAAGAGAGTGAGAGAGAGAGAGAGAGAGAGAGAGAGAGAGGGGAGAGAGAGAGAGAGAGAGAGGATAAGGTACGGACAATCGGATAAGGTAAGACCGTAAAAAATATTAAATTCGTATTTGATACGAATGGTAGAAAGGTAGAAACTAGGAATAGTCTGCCAAAGCCGAATGACCTCCAAAGTAAAGAACCTTTAGGGCTTTCTCTAAAAATTTCATATCTGGGATTCCGAGATCTATTCATAAATTTTGAAATGAACTCAGAATTCACCGAGGAAGAAAAATCAAAGAGATCTTTCTTGAACTTTTTGAAGAGCCAAAAACCTGTGTTCAAATCAATGTTTTGAATCTCATCATCACAAATTCTTCCAGTCACGACTGGTGACTTGAATTTCGAGGCCTAGCGCATTTATCTAGGATCTATTAGCGTGAATCTCCAAACCTCCAATTTGGTGGTCCTCTGCGAAGAATTTCAAAGTTTTTTAGTCACGACTGGAGACTTGAATTTTGAGGCCTAGCGCATTTATCTAGGATCTATTAGCGTGAATCTCCAAACCTCCAATTTGGTGGTCCTCTGCGAAGAATTTCAAAGTTTTTCAAGCCTAAAGCTCTGAAGATGGAACTCAGTCTCTCTTTTACCTACAGTTTGAAACTTTGAACACTGAGCTTCAATGAAAGATCCTTCTTTTGTCCCTCCTGATAAGAAGACTAGTGGGATCCCAGTCCTCATTTTCTTGGCAATAAATCATCATAGAGGCCTTATACTGTCTGGAGACAACACAACGTCAGGATCTGAAGAGGGATGCATTAATTCTGACCCTCGCTTTCTGCGTTTTGAGATGAAAAGAAGACATCCTAATTTAATTAAAGAGGGTGACAAGCCAAACACGAGATGAGCCCTAGGTATGAAGCATGAAGATATCATACGTGCAATGTGAGACGCATATCACTTAATAAGTACAAAGCCAAATTTGATGCATTTACTAGAATTGATGATGCATAGTTGCATATTCATGATATCAAAAATTTCCAAAGCAAAGTTCAAATTTCAACGGTCTTGATTGTTCATTCTAAAAAGCAACCCAAACGTGTAGTTTGCCCCAAATACCTAATATACTTCTTGAATTTAGTGTAGGTACCGAGGGTGATACGGGCCTCAGGGTTTTGTTCCTTTAGGGTGAGCTAGACTCGGAAAATTTGGAGCATTTCAGAAGAGACACTTGATTCCAAAATTCATATTTGAATCGGTTTTAAACATTTCACTTCTCCTTATCGTAATGTACATAGGTTCACCTCTCAGACTTTGTCTCGGATTTTTCCCCGATTCGAGCTATTCCCGGCTAGGATAGTTCCATCCCTATTCCCTAAGGAGCTCGGCTGATGAGAAATCCAATAAAAATAACGAGGGATGAACTCAGTCTCTCTTTTACCTACAGTTTGAAACTTTGAACACTTGAGCTTCAATGAAAGATCCTTCTTTTGTCCCTCCTGATAAGAAGACTAGTGGGATCCCAGTCCTCATTTTCTGGGCAACAAATCATCATAGAGGCCTTATACTGTCTGGAGACAACACAAGGTCAGGATCTGAAGAGGGATGCATTAATTCTGACCCTCGCTTTCTGTGTTTTGAGATGAAAAGAAGACATCCTCATAATTTAATTGAAGAGGGCGACAAGCCAAATACGAGATGAGCCCTAGGTATGAAGCATGAAGATATCATACGTGCAATGTGAGACGCATATCACCTAATAAGTACTCCTACATTGAGATTTCAAAGCCAAATTTGATGCATTTACTAGAATTGATGATGCATAGTTGCATATTCATGATATCATAGGTATGAAGCACGAAGATATCATACGTGCAATGTGAGACGCATATCACTTAATAAGTACTCCTACATTGAGATTTCAAAGCCAAATTTGATGCATTTACTAGAATTGATGATGCATAGTTGCATATTCATGATATCAAAAATTTCTAAAGCAAAGTTCAAATTTCAACGGTCTTGATTGTTCATTCTAAAAAGCAACCCAAACGTGTAGTTTGCCCCAAATACCTACTTCTTGAATTTAGTGTAGGTACCCAGGGTGATACGGGCCTCAGGGTTTTGTTCCTTTAGGGTGAGCTAGACTCGGAAAATTGGAGCATTTCAGAAGAGACACTTGATTCCAAAATTCATATTTGAATCGGTTTTAAATATTTCACTTCTCCTTATCGTAATTTACATAGGTTCACCTCTCAGACTTTGTCTCAGATTTTTCCTCGATTCGAGCTATTCCCGGCTAGGATAGTTCCATCCCTATTCCCTAAGGAGCTCGGCTGATGAGAAATCCAATAAAAATAACGAGGGAGCAAAATTCATATTTGAATCGGTTTTAAACATTTCACTTCTCCTTATCGTAATTTACATAGGTTCACCTCTCAGACTTTGTCTCAGATTTTTCCCGGATTCGAGCTATTGCCGGCTAGGATAGTTCCATCCCTATTCCCTAAGGCGCTCGGCTGATGAGAAATCCAATAAAAATAACGAGGGAGACACAGTTTCTCTTGGTATGAAGCACGAAGATATCATACGTGCAATGTGAGACGCATACCACTTAATAAGTAGGTACTCCTAGATTGAGATTTCAAAGCCAAATGATGATGCATATTCATGATATCAAAAATTTCTAAGCCAAAGTTCAAATTTCAACGGTCTTGATTGTTCAATCTAAAAAGCAACTCAAACGTGTAGTTTGTCCCAAATACCTACTTCTTGAATTTAGTGTAGGTACCCAGGGTGATACGGGCCTCAGGGTTTTGTTCCTTTAGGGTGAGCTAGACTCGGAAAATTTGGAGCATTTCAGAAGACACTTGATTCCAAAATTCATATTTGAATCGGTTTTATACATTTCACTTCTCCTTATCGTAATGTACATAGGTTCACCTCTCAGACTTTGTCTCAGATTGTTCCCCGATTCGAGCTATTCCCGGCTAGGATAGTTCCATCCCTATTCCCTAAGGCGCTCGGCTGATGAGAAATCCAATAAAAATAACGAGGGAGACACAGTTTCTCTTCCTCTTTAAAAGATAGGAATTATTAGAAGACCAAGATGGTGGAATAAGAAGGAAGAGCGGGAGAAAGCGACATTCTTTGTACATTAAAGAAAGATCTTTCCTTCTTATTAAATTATATTTATTTATCATGGTGGAAAGCCTCCTCTTACTTCTTGTTGAAAACGCCAGGCCTAGGTTTTGCAAGGTTGCAGGGATGAAATTTGAAGGGGTAAAAGAGGGATCGGTTCTTTCCAGTTTTGCAAAAGTCTGACTTCGGAGAAAGTGATCTTTTTGGGGCAAGTGGTTTTCACCGAAGTGAACACTTGAAGAAGGGGTCTTCTAAAAGAGTATCTTCATAACAGTCCACCGATGTCAATCGATTTCGACTGGAACTGGAACCCATTCACTCGTATATGTAAAGTGGGCAACATCAAAGGATTTGGGCGGAATTAAACAAAGTTTCTAGTGTTACGTCTCTCCGTCGACGTCGTTTGACCATAGTGCGAACGCTGCTCGACGGCAATATAGGGGACTAAAAGAGCCAGATCAGAACAGAATTGAGGATGGAGAGAGGAAGAGACCGAACGGCTTAATTGAAAAGTTTGGTGATAGAGGGAGGGATGGAGGAAGGGAGGATTAGAATGGACCTTCACAAAGTTACCTACCAAATTTTCAATCAAAGAGAGATAGCCTATTCGATCTCTGAAACTTCGGGCCTGTTTAGAATGAAACGGTTCACAAGTCCTACCTCCCTCCCCTCTCTCTCTCTCTCTCTCTCTCTCTCACACACCCCCTTTCTCTCTCTCCACTTTACACTATACTGCACATACCTACTCAGCAATTTGTAACTTTGGGATGAGGATAAGGAAGAGGAGGAGAAACGAAAAATATATGCTTTTCATACCCCAAAAAACCTAAAATGAAATTTTATATGTGAGTTTTGACAGACAGAACTTGTCTCTTTCTCTAACTTCCCCTCTCTCTCTCTTACCAACTCTCTCCTTCTCCCTACCTCTTCCTCTCTCACACTCACGAGTGAAATGCGAATATGAGTGGGTGTGCACAGAAAAACCTGATTGAAAGAGAGAGATGAAGGAAAAGAGAGATGGGTGTGGAAGAGGAAGGAAGAGAGATATATTTGAGATACTGATTATGAGGTGAGAGGGAGAAAGAAATGGAGGAAGGGAATGATAGAGTGTGTGTGTGTGAGAGAGAGAAAGAGAGAGAGGGAGAGAGAGTTAGTGTGTGTGTGAGAGAGAGAGACGTATTTTCATAACATCATTTCCAAAATGTCACATCCGTATCTCATAATGATAAAAATAAATCGCTCTCACTCTTTCATCCTACCTCTTTCTCTCTCCCTATATCATCCTGATATTCCTGATGACCACAGAGGGAGAGAAAGAGGCTGAGACTCTAAAAATGGGGGGGAAAAAAGGACGAATAACGGAAGGCTTGAAGGGGGGGTGGGAAAGAAAAAATGTGGGATAATGAGTTTTGGAGGAAAAAAAAAGGCCAACCTTTTCAAGTGGGGGTGATGAAAAGCCTCTTCTGTAAGAAAGGTGGAAATTTTGGTGAAAATGTTTTTGAAAATTCCTACATTTGTCTTCACTTGGTTTACCACATACAATACTTAGGTAAGTAATACCCACGTATGTACAATTGTACATAGGTACTTAGCTTGGTGTACGACCGAAAATTATAATTGAACTTTCTAGAAGAATAAATGACACAGAGAAAGGGAGGGGGAGGGAGAGGGAGAGAGAGAAACAGAGAACGAAAGAGAGGTCTGGGTTGAAATCTTCCTTCTTTATTTTACACGTTTATTTTTAAGACTTTAACAGCAGGCAAATTTTCCTCTTTTTGTGTGTTACATGTCCTTTGCAAAGTTCAGAACTTGTCTCCTTGAAAAGTTCAGCAAATTTGCCTGTCGTAAAATCATTACATGTGTCATGGAGCCAATAAGCTTTCACACGAGGAATAATTTTCAGGGTTAATGAATTCAGTGGAGGAGAGAAAGCAGGAAAAAAAGGGGAATATGGAACCCAAAATTTCAGGTAGTGGAGGAAAATAAAGTTGTATTTTCCTTTCGAAAACTGAGACAATTTACCTTCCCACTTCTGCTCATTTCCCCTTTTTTGGAGTGCTAGCGCCTGTACTAAACCATTGGAAATCCAAGATGGTGCACCATTTTGAAGAGAGGAAATCTTTTCTGTGTCCGAGAGGAAATTTTTGTTTATAGTTTAGTCTGAGAAATGGGACATTCTGCTTCTGCGCAAGAACAGGATATCCAAAGATGGACGCCCGTGCCAAGGCGAGGAGGTAGTTCTTGGGGTAAAGAAAACTGGCTATCAAGCGTGCCAGGAGGCGCGCGAACGTCAAGAGTTCGAAGCACCGCCGCCTAGCCTATATTAACACGAAATAGAGCGTCAAGGTTTTTGGGCTTCCCTAAACCTCAGGTCCACAAGTCATATTGACATGAACTTTGGGCCTTCTGTATAAGAGCAGGTGTGTGAAAAACGTGAAAAGGATCAACGCAGACTGTAACATGAGACTGGTAAGCTTGAGGGTGAAAAACCAACCTACGTCAATGAAAATAATTACTTTATAGCGGAAAACCTCAAAGCCGACTTTGAGCACAGAGTAGGATGAGTACAGAGTTTAAATGTAATATTTCATAGGTTCAATGAAAAATGAGAAATCATAATGATATTTATGAGGTAAAAAGTTTATTGATTGATCAATAGCTTATTCTTAACTCTCTACTCAAAAAGGGATCTTCAAAGGGTACAAACAAACGGTTAGAACAGGGGTTACCAACTTGTGAATCATGGACAGGCTGTCCAAAAACTTGTTTTGAAATAACCCACAAGGCAAAATTTTGTGGTAAAATTTTCATCTAGAAAATTTGCTTTGATTTTTTTGAAAATGGGTTACTACTTAACTACTACTTTAGAGAAAATGACAAAAAAGTCTTTGAAGACCATTGAATTACACATACATCTCAAATATGAATCTTTTTTACCTTTTTGAATATTGTAGTCTGACAGAGTTCTTCCATCTTCCAACTGTTTGCCGGCAAAGATTCTTTGAAGACCATTGAATTACACATACCTACATCTCAAATATGAATCTTTTTTACCTTTTTGAATATTGTAGTCTGACAGAGTTCTTCCATCTTCCAACTGTTTGCCGGCAAAGATACTACTTTAGAGAAAATGACAAAAAAATCTTTGAAGACCATTGAATTACATGTACATCTCAAATATGAATCTTTCTTACCTTTTTGAATATTGTAGTCTGACAGAGTTCTTCCATCTTCCAACTGTTTGCCGGCAAAGATCAATCTCTGTTGATCGGGAGGGATACCTTCCTTGTCCTGGATTTTGGCTTTGACATTCTCGATGGTGTCACTGGGCTCGACCTCAAGGGTGATGGTCTTCCCTGTCAAAGTTTTGACAAAGATCTGCATGATGGATTGTGCTCTCTGAAAAAGATCAGGAGAAAGATAAATGTAGGTAGGTAGGTACCTAGATGTTACATACAAAATTTACGAGGTGAAAAAGTATGGTTCCTTGGTTGTTCATTCAAATTTTTCTCTTAGGATTTTTCTCGAATGGTTAGATGGATATGAACGCTTTTAGATAACAATTATTCAGCACAAAAGAAACATTTTCGACGGCTTTTGAAAATTTACGAGGTGAAAAAGTATGGTTCCTTGGTTGTTCATTCAAATTTTTCCCTTAGGATTTTTCTCGAATGGTTAGATGGATATGAACGCTTTTAGATAACAATTATTCAGCACAAAAGAAACATTTTCGACGGCTTTTAGTTTTTCTAAATGTCTATCAAGTCATTTTAGTAAGAGAGCAATGGGATAGGCAACAGAAAGCCCATGTGGCCAACTTTTGATCATAAGGGTATTTCCATCTCCCAACAATTCGGGTAATCATTTTACTCTCGGGTTGTAGATCAAAGTTTTCTGAAGTCTCTGTAATATGGAAAAATGAAATTAAAGCCAATATCTTACCTTCTTTTTTTCTGTGAAAAAGACCTTTCTCAGCAGAGACCACGAAAAATTTGCAACTATTGAAAAATTCTAACCTCAAAATTTCATTTATTTACGTTTAGACGCTGTTGCCAAATTAAACTTTTCCTGCCAAAAAAATTCCCGTCCAATATTTTTGGAGATTATTTATTTGATAAATTTGGTTTATTTAAAAGATTTTCCAGGCTGAAAAACTCTTAATCGTACTAAAACCATTTTTAAAACAAGACAGTCTTTTATTTCTTAAATAATGTACCTATGCTGAAAACAAGTCCGGTTAAAACGTAAATTTAGGTGGACAATGAATTGAGCATAGGTACTTACAATGGTACATAGATATCTAGCTTATATACTCACCCTTACGTTCAGTACCTACTACCTACTAGGATTACTAGGATAGGTAAGTAGGTAGGGGAACAACTTTTTAGCCCGTCCTTCCTTTATTAATACGATAGTAATAAAAAAGGTATACTTAGGTAGTGGACGGGCTATTGTATTCGTTTCGGTGTCGTCGGCCTGTCGGTCTGTCTCACCCCATAGAAGGACTTCTTATCCAAACCTAGTCTACGTAGGTATTTGGAAAAAAATGTAAAAATTTTCCAAGTACCGAGGCGCCTAAGGCGGCCGATTTTTGGTGGAAAATTTTAAAATACTCCCTGTGTACCTAGGTATAGCTCGCTATAGGTACTGTAGTAATAGAAAGTAAAAAAAGTGAGTAACCATAATGTATGATAATAAATTTCACAATATTATGGAAATGAAAATGGAGATGGTGATGTGTGGCCATCTTAATATCATTTGTCCTTTTTCCCATCCAGATATCCTCTATGATAGAAGTTCTATCTTCATATTCTTTATTCTTCATATCAAAACTCTTTATCTTCTACCCTATCTGAGAAACACATACCTAAGCAACATATCCCCCTATTCCTTTCATATCAATCTAGGTAGATACCTATCTTTCTTTTCTCCCTCATCTTTTGCTATCTTGATATTATTTCTCTGCAAATTGAAAAAGGGAGAAAAGAGCCAAGTAAAAAAATAAGGGACAGTCTCATTTTGGCAGGACAAGCAACAGGATTCTACAAGGTAATGAACAACCACAGACTGTTACTACCTTTGTAGATAAGTGCAACCTGTGCAACCCTTCAACACCTGGTACCTACATTCCAGCCTGCTTATACTTATTGGTTCGGATTCAGTCATTTCGTCTGTTCTTAACAAAATGGGTAGTTACTTAGTTAGATAGGGTACCTACCTATTTATTTAAAATTGGCCCCAAGTATGTAGGTACCTACTATAGAGTAAGTCTGATCCTTGTAGGTCTCTCTTGGGTGTTTTACAAACGTTTTAACCACAAGAACATCGAGGTACCTCAGAAGCCTCGAAAACTTAATTGGAACATCTACCTTGTTCTAATCTCCAATGTACCTATGTAAGGGAGATACAGTAGAACTTCTATTATTTTAACTTCTATTATTTCAACTCCAAAATCCATGTTTTTTTTATCTTTCAAAGGATTATCCTATCTTATCAGAGGAAAAGACCACAGAAAGTGATCATATTTTCAACTACCCCCGGTCCCGTCCCAAATAGTTGAAATAATCGAGGTTCTACTATACCTACATGGGTACATGGTAATAATGATGGGAGATATCCAATATTTCGAAACCCAAAAAGTTATTAACATGAGGCTCTCTGGAAGCCACTTCTGTGTGAAGGCGTGGTACGTGGTAGATATTTATTGTTATATGAGATATTGGGGATTTTATCTAAATGAGAAACCAAAGTTTTTGGACGCTACGTGCAACGTGCATGTTCCACCTGAGAGGCCTGAGACCCATTTCTCTGGTACCTATAATAGGTACTTGTAGCTTCTACCTACTGAGTGGAGTTGTACCTACCTGATGAGTACCTAACTGTACCTACCTAATAGAGTTGAATTTAGGTGATAACTGGGGAGAAAGTCTTCTTAGGTACCTACTTGATAAAAGGCCCCAATACCTATTTAGGAAATCAAACTGTGACTACAAAGTTTTTCCTGTGAAATCCTTCTTAAAATACTTGAACAAAAAGTAGATGTATGTATCTGTACCTATATTGAAGAGCTGGAAAATGTGGAAATTGGATGATAAAAAGACGATTTCCAAATTTGGCCTTTTTGTTATCAGTACAAAATCCGAGTTATCTAAGGCTGCATGGGACTACTTGAGTTTAATTCTGGGCCTATATTTTAATTATTTTTTGTTAGAATAACATAAAATTGGTAACACGGTTCATAATTTTCATTTATCCACTAGTATATACTTACCTACCTGGTCCTGGTCCTCAGGTGGAATAGAACCGAAGCTGGAATGTGGAAATTGGATGATAAAAAGACGATTTCCAAATTTGGACAACTTCTCGCCTGTTTGTTATCAGTACAAAATCTGAGTTATCTAAGGCTGGGACTAACTGAAGTTTAATTCTGGGCCTATATTTTAATTATTTTTTGTTAGAATAACATAAAAATTGGTAACACGGTTCATAATTTTCATTTATCCACTAGTATATACTTACCTACCTGGTCCTGGTCCTCAGGTGGAATAGGATATTTATTGTTATATGAGATATTGGGGATTTTATCTAAATGAGAAACCAAAGTTTTTGGGCGCTACGTGCAACGTGCATGTTCCACCTGAGAGGCCTGAGACCCATTTCTCTGGTACCTATACTTGTAGCTTCTATACCTACTGAGTGGAGTTGTACCTAGCTGATGAGTACCTAACTGTACCTACTCAATAGAATTGAATTTAGCTGATAACTGGGGAGAAAGTCTTATAGCCTATAGGTACCTTACATGATCATTAGTAATGTCATTACTAATGATGGGATTCCGGATTTTCTGATTTTTCATCATCATTACTTGGAAATAATGGCATTACTAATGATTGTGTAAGGTACCTATTAGGTACTTGATAAAAGGCCCCAATACCTATTTCATGAAGAAATCAAACTGTGACTACAAAGTTTTTCCTGTGAAATCCTTCTTAAAAAATACTTAAACAAAAAGTAGATGTATGTATCTGTACCTATATTGAAGAGCTGGAAATCTGGAAATTGGATGATAAAAAGACGATTTCCGAATTTGGACAACTTCTCGCCTTTTTGTTATCAGTACAAAATCTGAGTTATCTAAGGCTGGGACTACTTAAGTTTAATTCTGGGCCTATATTTTAATTATTTTTTGTTAGAGTAACATAAAAATTGGTAACACGGTTCATAATTTTCATTTATCCACTAGTATATACTTACCTACCTGGTCCTGGTCCTCAGGTGGAATACTATCTAAGGCTGAGACTAACTGAAGTTTAATTCTGGGCCTATATTTTAATTATTTTTTCTTAGAATAACAAAAAAATTGGTAACACGGTTCATAATTTTCATTTATCCACTAGTATATACTTACCTACCTGGTCCTGGTCCTCAGGTGGAATAGAACCGATAGGTACCTGTCCAAGTCTCCGATAGAAGCGAAGTTAGATTAATTGGAAGCCTATAAACTAGATTTTGAACTTCCAGAACATAAATAAGAAGGAAAGAATAAGGGTTTTTTCGATCTATGATGTGTGTTCTAAGCTTATCCTAACGATTAGTTTTAATTAGGATTAGACCAGAGCCCTTTTGTTTCTCGGAAACAAATTTGTGAAGTCCATAAGAAGGAGCGTGAGAGAATTGTGAGAGAGCAGAGTAAAGAAAACGATAAATAATGTAATTAGAGAAAGGAAAGAAAGAAAGGAAAAGGGAAGGAAGGAAGAGGAAGTAAACAAGTGTGAATTTATGTGTGGAAAAAAAGGAGGGAGAAGGAATGGAAGATAAAAGCAAGGTCGACTTACAAGGAAGGAAGGAAGATTTATAGAGAGTGGAAAAGGAAAATAACGAAAGTAAGGTTCTAGAAATAGGAACTGGAACTAGGGTATCAGACTAGGAACTAAATAATTATTTACCTATACCTATGGAATATCGAATTATATGTAATATGCAGATATGTACCTGGACTGCCTAGGTGTGGACTTGTGGAGAGCTTTGGCCATTTTTCAAATTTTGAACGGTCGCGTCTGTAGCGGGATGTCTCCATTTTGTCTCGTAAATCTCGAGACGAGAAATTTGTCTCGTCGTGCATCATTACTTAAAAGTTTCAAAACCATGAAGTTCATGAAGTCAAAGGGCGCTGGATTCAAATCAGGATGAAGGATTCGCTGTACACCCGAGGCAGTATGGCTACCATTCAGAACTCCTATTAAAACCATCCTACCATGGCATACAACCATAACTTTAAACATTTTGTACAGCCATGGCTATAAAGAAACACGCGTCATGAGCATTTGCAAGACTTGAGGTTTTGACGTGTTGTTTACGACCGAACATTTGAAATGTCCCCATGGTGCAATGGAGAAATTTAAGGCAGACTTGTAAACGTACGGTTTCAGCATCGTTAAACTTGTACGGCCCATATGTATGTAAATTTAGGTGGACAATTGGGCATAGGTACAATGGTACATAGATATCTAGCTTTGACTTGAGGTTTTGACGTGTTGTTTACGACGGAACATTTGAAATGTCCCCATGGTGCAATGGAGAAATTTAAGGTAGACTTGTAAACGTACGGTTACAGCATCGTTAAACTTGTACGGCCCATATGTATGTAAATTTAGGTGGACAATTGGGCATAGGTACAATGGTACATAGATATCTAGCTTATCTCTACTCACCCTTACGTTCAGTACCTACTACCTACTAGGATTACTAGGATAGGTAGGTAGGGGAACAACTTTTTAGCCCGTCCTTCCTTTATTATTACGATAGTAATAAAAAAAGGTATAGAGGACGGGCTATTGCATTCGCTTCGGTGTCGTCGGCCTTCAGTCGTTATTTTAAGACCGGTTTTAGCGTCACCTGTGTTAAGCTACACCGAGCAAGGCCAACAAATGGATGGGTGACTTAAACATCTTCTATGAATGAAATATTAACCAAGTTCTTCTATGAAACAGGATCTAAATGAATATGAATAGATTCTCTAAACTCTTTAAAGTTTAGGTTCTCTCGGAGCTAGGCTTTTTATAGCTGCATTGCCCGGAAGGAGTTTGGTTATTTATGAATGACTTGTTGATTAGGAGGTGCTATAATTTATATAAAAGTTTAATCTCGTAAAAAGATTACCAATTTATTAATCCGGCGTTCAGAAGTTGCTGGATTTCAAGCAGTTTACGTCCAATCATAGGTTCCTGATTTAAAATTTATTAGTATTAGTAAGGTTCTTTGATGTGAAAAATCTACATAAACTCTCTGACAAAATAAATACACGATTTCACAATAAGTCGACGAAAGTTCGAGAGAGAAACGAATATGTCGTGCTACAAACCATATGATAACATACACAAAACATAAACATGTAGATATGAATACAGAAATGCAGCACACCATCTGATAGTCTAGCAATATAGCAATGAGCATTATAACTGTACATGTGGGATAATTATATAGGTTGGGTACAGAACTTTACAGAGCGAGCATTCAGGAACATTAGAGGACGAAGGTTCACCATTCTAAACTACCAAAAATACATCTGGGTTCACCAAAACAGACACAGGCACTAACAGAAATGAGATTATATCCTGAACTTGGAATAGATATAGGTAAATTATCCGGTATAGGTAAGTTAAGGTAGTTGTATTTAATAGTACGTTTATACATAGGTTTTGATTTTGAATGTTTTGATATTGTTTATTTCATTATGGAACTATCGTTGTTCGTGCAAATTTGGAGCAAAAATAGCAATAAGAAAGTAGCATATTTTTTCACGGGTTTAAGTGGCAGGGTTCTCCTTGAAGTCTTGAGGAGCTCTTCCACCCAACCACATACTTCAACCTACAAGAACCAAAAACTCGAGAACTCCTTAAGGAATGAATTCAAAACTTAAAATATGAGAAAAACACTTGTTTGCAACTTTAAATTGCATGCAAGGTTGTTCATTCACTCTTTATTCTAATGTCTAAATTGTCTTACATGAAGCTGCTGGTAATGAAGACAGTCCAGCTCACAATCTACAAACTTCTCAAAACCAATCACTGAACGTACCTGGAATTCTGAAACAGAAGAAAAAGTACAACAGTTGTTAATCACTTCGTGTAATGATCACCGTGAGAGTATACAAAATAAACAGAGTAAATAAGTACTTCATAAATTCGGGTTATCCGACAAAACGTTGCATACAAAAACATTACTACAAAACATAAATTCTTGGAGTTGAATTCTAAGAGTTCAGAAAATAAAACTGATAAGCTACTAAAGCAGCAGTTTTTTTCTGTTAAGAAATTACCAAGAAGGATTCCTAATTGGATTTTTATCACAGGTAGGTACCGTCAGTCAATATTCACCTTTATAGTTCTTGTAGTTTTATAGGACTAATTGAGCGAATCAAAGAAATAGTCAAACAAAATTAATAGTTTGAACATTTTTCTGCTAAGAAATTACCAAGAAGGATTCCTAATTGGATTTTTATCACAGGTAGGTACCGTCAGTCAATTAATCACCTTTTGTATTCACCTTTATAGTTCTTGTAGTTTTATAGGACTAATTGAGCGAATCAAAGAAATGGTCAAACAAAATTAATAGTTTGAACATTTCAAGATAGGCTTAGCAATTTTCGATAGCTCACCAAATTGGTGTTAATTGTCTATCTTCATTTTATCGTGCGCTTGGGTCTTCATCTCATTCAGCACCAATGAACTATACGTAGGTATAAAACTGATAAGCTACTAAAGCAGCAGTTTTTTTCTGTTAAGAAATTACCAAGAAGGATTCCTAATTGGATTTTTATCACAGGTAGGTACCGTCAGTCAATTAATCACCTTTTATATTCACCTTTATAGTTCTTGTAGTTTTATAGGACTAATTGAGCGAATCAAAGAAATAGTCAAACAAAATTAATAGTTTGAACATTTCAAGGTAGGCCTAGCAATTTTCGATAGTTCACCAAATTGGTGTTAATTGACTATCTTCATTTTATCGTCCGCTTGGGTCTACTTTATCCCATTCAACACCTATGAGCTAGGCAACATCGGAATCCTTACAGAATTGGGCACCAAGTTGTATCTTCTCCTTCGTTCTAACCGCTACACAGCTGATAGCTTTTGAGAATTAGGAAGTTGAAGATTGGATCCAAGTTGTGACATTTCGGCTGTTTTTAGAAGTTCGCTTAGGCTCACAAAAGTAAGAACCTGGTGAGAAATAATTAGGTTTTCCTAAGAAGTAAAAGTAACTTTTTTGAGTTCTCGCAATTTCGTTAGTGTACGAAGAAGTACTTTTCGTTTTTAAGGGATTTCTAGTTCAAGTACCCCAGATAATTGATCATTAGGTACTGTGTTCTCCCTTCTAGAACATTTCCCGTTAATCCCTTCTCCAAAGGTCAGTAGAGCTCCTTGTGTTTACATCCCCCCCCTCTCTTCCGTTAATCCTTCTTAGCAACAATACAAGTATGATCATCTAAGATGAGATATTCTTCTGCAATGATCCCAGCTGTGAGTGCTCTTACGTCACAAACTATGCCTATTTGAATCTTGAATCCCTCGCTCATCTCCTTGTTGGGATTATTTGGAGTGTTGCGAAGTATGTGTTAATGGTTGCATCACTTGCTTCGTGCTTAGCTCCGGTGTTGTGTAAACTTCTTCCAAATTATGTTTTCGTGTTCCAGAGAACATTGCGTTTCGAGGGTCCGTGATTATATCGGATATTCTCAAGTATTGGAAGTTTAAGTTTGTACCAGAGAGACCACGTGGTTGCTAGAATTGCTGGATCAATGGGATAAAGAGACTATGAAACAGATGGGGGCTGAACGACAAGAAGGAGTTGACACAACGTCATAGTCGGCACAGGATTTAGGTACATATCCCCCATACACTATCGGAGTGAGTGTTGTTATAAGG
The DNA here is from genome assembly GCF_000475195.1 of Diaphorina citri. Lineage (NCBI taxonomy): Eukaryota > Metazoa > Arthropoda > Insecta > Hemiptera > Psyllidae > Diaphorina > Diaphorina citri. Next base: position 47,943 of record NW_007378125.1, read on the forward strand.
TACAACTGAACCTGCAAGTCCGAACTTCCATTTCTATCTCCTCGAAAAGAACTTCTTCTGAGATGACTGAGAAATCCTTCAAGGAAAAGGTCGACCATCACAAAACTGACCGCTCGAAGTGAAAAGGATTTAAATCTTTCCGTACCTTTTCGGACAGCAAAACGCCTTCTATGTCTGAGATCCTCAAAGAAATGGGTTGACCTTCACAAAACTGACCGCTCGAAGTGAAAAGGATCTGAATCACTGCGGATCTGAGATCTCATAGGTTGACCCTCCGCTTCCCAGAGTGTTGACCTTCTCTCCTGAGACTGAGCTCTGCTTCAAATCAAGTTCCTCAGCATATCCTTATAGGTCCTCACAATATAATTATCCTTTTAGGTTTTAGGTCTTTAGAATATATCCTGAATTCCTTATAGACGTATTATGTCCAAGGAGAATATGTCCATGTCCCTTTTGGGAAGTCAAAAATACAACCACAGTTGTATTTTTAGGCCCAAAAGATGGGTTAAACTTCTACGAATCTACCTCTTCATTGGAATATCCTTTGTTGCTTTCAGTTCTGAAGAGATAACACTTCCACAAACCGTCTGGTACAGATTACACAGAATTGTCTCGGTAATGTGCTCGATCATATTGAAAGGTCAGATTTTTGCAGCAATTACACTTTGTAACACCTGCATGTAAGGCGTTATTGCAAGTGCTTGGAACAAGGCGGCAAAAAAGGCGACACAATTTACAAGACACCATACAGATTACAGATATTATTGTGCTTACTCATACATTTTATTGGTGCTTACTCGTGTGAGTAGGTACATAACGAGCATAAGTAGAGAGAAACAATCAATAAAATTTACTGACGGACTGCCCAAAATTTGGGTTGCCAAAACGACACTAGTAAGAACTTATTATAATATCTATCTCGTATAAGTAAGTACCTACATACTTATCGTTCAAAATCTGATCAGTGCCCTAAATCACCAAAGTATGGAAAAGTATTTACATATTTCGATATGATTCGTCCAAATTCAAAATTCTGCTTTTCCATTGGCTATTACACTAGTAAGATACTTTTCCACACATTGGTGATTTAGGGCACAGTACGTAGATATGACGTACGAGTGCCTATAACCTACTTCAATAGTGGCAGGAATAAAAGAGAATATTAAATCCCCACTCTATTGAAGTCAAATTAATCAGCAAACACCTATACCTGTACTTAACCTAAAATTTCCAAATTATTAAACACACAAAAAAATCTTCATTCATGCAAAAATCTTCAGTCAAATTCAGTCATTGATGGAAAAAAAAAATTAAAAAATTCTGATATTTTCCGATGCTCAATGGGTCCCCCCCCATACTGTTTTGTGCTGGCAGTGTGTTTTCATTGCTCAGTGAATTTGCGTGTATGTCTCCCGTCCCTGCCCTGAGGAGGGTATACAAAGGGGGGATTTTCGTTCTACATCATTACCTACCCGTCTATACCGTTAGTGCTGGGGATATTACAGCGAAATTTGTTCCCTGCATGAGTAATAGCTCGGCATTTTGTACATGCACATTAGTAAGGGGGTTGGGTGGAAGAGAATGCCTTAGGCATTAATCCCACCCCTGAGTTGGTATTTTGACTGAACAGTTTGTTAATTGGACACGACAGCATTATGTAACACAGAAAAGGGGAAGATTGAAAGGAAATCCCATCTCAGTGATGGTCGAAAGATATAGAAACTGGAACTTAAAGTCTGGCGCATTGCCTTGCGCTCAGATGATCAAAGAAAATAAAGAAATAGGTAAGTACGGTGTTAATCCCCCCCTGAGTTGGTATTTTGACTGAACAGTTTGTTAATTTGACACGACAGCATTATGTAACACAGAAAGGGGGAAGATTGAAAGGAAATCCCATCTCAGTGATGGTCGAAAGATATACAAACTGGAACTTAGTCTGGCGCATTGCCTTGCGCTCAGATGATCAAAGAAAATAAAGAAATAGGTACGGTACGTACCTACCTGTAATGGAAATATTTAGCTATCGCACCCATGACCTTTTCAAAGTTAAAGAAAAGCTGTGATTAAGCGACTTACCCCAGAATATTAAACTGTTCCAACTGTTCTAGATCATAAAAAAATAATGGAACTCATAGGTAGGTACCAACATAATATTGGGTATAGTTACATTGATAAGTAATATTAGGTAGGTGCTTAGTTATTTCACAAGTTTCATTGACCTTTTCCAAGACTCAAATACCAGTGAAACAGCTATAAAACCTATGACATTATGACAATTAGAAGGTATTTTATCGAATACCGAGAGATATACCGTTTTATATAGCTTGGAGAGCGAGAGCCAGAGTTCATTGAGGTTGGGTCACGCCCCCTTTACAGTGCCATGATTCATCGCGTCGCAGGCAACTTTGACACATTCAGGTGTAATGGAACTCATAGGTAGGTACCTACATAGTATTGGGTATAGTTACATTGATAAGTAATATTAGGCAGTAACATACGGACTGTTCATCTGAACAAAATCCTATCGTTGTATACCTTAGGCAGGGGATTGCTCTACGAAATTCCGCCAGGTTGGTAATTTGGAGATTTTTCTGTGCGTGGATTAAAAAAATGAGGAGTGCCAGAGTCATTAATGGAACAGACCTCTGGTCTCAAATATGCATAAACTTCTTAACAAGATTTAGGTCTTCAGGTCTTCAATCTGACCTTTTCCAAGACTCAAATACTCGATCAAAGATCAAATAGGTAATGCGTCTACCATCTAGCACCAAAGACCTGGAACTATAGTTAACATAGATATGTACTTTATGTAGGTACCAAGTATAGGTTAGTGGTTAGGGGAATATCTAATAATCTACACGACCATAACCTTTCAGCCTTTCACCGAAATGGTGAAACGCTGTTAAAGAGATATGTACTTTATGTAGGTACCCAGTATAGGTTAGTGGTTAGGGAATATCTAATAATCTACACGACCATAAACCTTTCAGCTAGATATGTACTTTATGTAGGTACCCAGTATAGGTTAGTGGTTCGGGGAATATCTAATAATCTACACGACCATAACCTTTCAGCCTTTCACCGAAATGGTGAAACGCTGTTAAAACGTAAAACAAGATAGGTAGATAGGTCGGTATGTGGAAATTTTTCCGCAGTTATGAAAATTATAAATAGGGAGAGGGACCCATAATATGTTTTCTAAAAATAGCCCCAAACATTGGGAGCAACGAACACCGCGGCCACATTTCGCACATATTGTCCAAGTATTGGAAATGTGTTGAAACAATCGAATTTGAGGCTATTAATATTTTTTTCATATTTTCAGCAGCAGTTTGAACAATTTCCTGTATAATATAAGGGAAATAGTGAATGCTAGATCCTGTTTTTATGTGACGCATTTCTACTTCTAGACAATGGCCGGTGTTAGGTGAAAACGAAAATCTCAGAACCGTTGAAGTATTTGCAATCGAAATACATTGGGAGTCCCAATTTGGGACCATCAAACGATGAAGAGAACCAATGCCATGACGGAACTTCAAAATTTGAGAAGTCAAATACTGCAGGTTATATGGAATGTCCGCAGAAACAGTACCTAATACCTATTCTTCAGGGAATGCCTTTACAAAGTACAAACGCATTGTGATTAAGATTTGTTGAATGCTAATGAGAGTATTCCAACAAAGAACCCAACACATGAAAAAAATTATTTCACAAGTTTCATTGACCTTTTCCAAGACTCAAATACTCGATCAAAGATCAAATAGGTAATGCGTCCACCATCTAGCACCAAAGGTCTTCAATAAGTCGACGAAAGTTCGAGAGAGAGAAACGAATATGTCGTGCTACAAACCATATGATAACATACACAAAACATAAATATGTAGATATGAATACAGAAATGCAGCACATAAGTCGACGAAAGTTCGAGAGAGAAACGAATATGTCGTGCTACAAACCATATGATAACATACACAAAACATAAATATGTAGATATGAATACAGAAATGCAGCACCAGTGAGAAAAACGAAGACAAAGGAGAAAGAGCTTAAAAGATCAGAAATAAGGCGAAAGATCTACATTCTACCAACAACCATACTAGATATTTGCTTTATATATAAACTTTTAAACAATATTACAGATTGCAGCTATTTACTTGTATTAATAGATATATTTGTACCTAGAACTGAGAAAAAGAGGATCTAGTTCAGAAATTATTCAGTGCAAATTGAAACAGCAACACCCCAACACACTTTTCAGTCCCCTAGTCCTTTCGTTTGTGGATTTTTGAACTCTTGAGAAGTGAGAAGTCATTTCGAGAAAAACGAAGACAAAGGAGAAAAAAGCATAAAACATCAAAAATAAGGCGAAAGATCTACATTCTACCAACAAACATACGGGAGAGGGAATAGCGGACAGAAATAGCCAAGAGTTCTAGAAATAGCCAAAAAAGGAGTTTCGAAAGAAATGAGATAAAAGGAGTCCAACTGGACATAAAAAGAAGAGATTCCTATGAGAGGAAAATGTAAAAAAAAAGTGTAATGTAGGTATGTAAGTGATGTGTGATGTGACTGATGAGAAAAGAAGGATAAAGAAGTAGTATTGGAAATGTAATTCAAAAGTATTTAACTGTAGAATAATAGAATTCTATATGAACATCAGGAAGATTGAAAACAACCACCACCAAACCAAACTAGGATCCGAAGAGTTCACAGAAGCTGCAGTAAAAACTCGGTGCAGAGAAAAAGAACAAAGAGATATGGAGAGAAGAGAATAGGGAAATGGGAAAAATGGGAGGTGAAACTATGGAGAAATGCAGACGAGAGAAAAGAGCACGTTAAAAAACAAAGGCAAAATGCATACCTAGGATAAATCTAATTAAAATGTACAACTGGAATACTACACTCACGGAGATGAACAAGTTTACATACCTGCTGTTACCAAACCTGCCTACTAACTGCTTCCAAAACAAAACTACCAAAACTGTTATCAGATTGGTTTAACTTTGAACCCCAACTTCTTCAATTTTTTTATTGCCGCCAAACAATCAAACGTCAAATGAGATTGCTTTTTGAGAAAATCCATTCGAGTTCGCAATGTTTTCCCACGATTCTCAATACAGGTAGGTAAATAACAAGCACATTATAAATTGCTATAAATGTCAAACCATTTGGGAATGCCGTTTACGACTGCTCGGAGAACAATGAGAAATTCGGGTGAGGTTTAAATTTAATTCGCAATGTTTTCCCACGATTCTCAATACAGGTAGGTAAATAACAAGCACATTATAAATTGCCATAAAATGTCAAACCATTTGGGAATGCCGTTTACGACTGCTCGGAGAACAATGAGAAATTCGGGTGAGGTTTAAATTTAATGGCATGAACAGAATGTTTAGGAATACTTGGGTGCCTTACTAAAGTTCCTGTCAATGAAGTTACGTAAGATGTGATATATGAAAATAATTGACGAGACATTGATGTCTAACAAGAAGGTGTGAGAAGGAAACCTGAGACTGATTGGTGATCTCAACATAAATACTGAATAATTGATGAGACATTGATGTCTAACAAGAAGGTGTGAGAAGGAAACCTGAGACTGATTGGTGATCTCAACATAAATACTTTAACTTGCCAAAAGGTGTAAAAGCAGAAGGGACAAATACTGACTTCTTAGAAGAGACCTTAAATCAAGAACCTAATATTGCACAAAGAATGGATGTCCTACATAGCTACATATAGGCTTGCCAAACGTCCCGAATTGGCCGGGACAGTCCCGAATTTCAGGGGGTGTCCCGGCGTCCCGTTCATAGCTACATACATTGATGCAATAGCTCTTTGACAGTTCCACAATGAAAGATCATGCCAAGTGATCTAGTAAATGAGATAGTGTTTTCATTCATTCATTATTGAATAACCTTTTGAGAAGACATGAAGATATGTGATTGTGTACATTAGCAATATGATTTGCTGATTGACATGAACTTTGGGCCTTCTGTGTAAGAGCAGGTGTGTGAAAAACGTGAAAAGGATCAACGCAGACTGTAACATGAGACTGGTAAGCTTGAGGGTGAAAAACCAACATACGTCAATGAAAATAATTACTTTATAGCGAAAAACCTCAAAGCCGACTTTAAGTATTTTACCTATCTCTAATTGACATTCAATATCTTCCTCCCCCTCCCAGTTGCTTTCTGGCTTCAATTCTCATAGGCTTAAAGGAGAGAAGGAGGAGATTCATTTTAACTATGAGCCATATACTTACCAACATATTTCAGTAGAGGCAGAACATTCTTTTCTAGCATAGCCGAGATTCTTCATTTGTTATCTTTTTCGATGTTGTTGTACATTCCTAAAGTTCTAAATAGGAAAAGTCAAGTGAAACCCACAATTTCAAAAGCAGAAAAACTACATACATTGATGCAATAGCTCTTTGACAGTTCCACAATGAAAGATCATGCCAAGTGATCTAGTAAATGTGATGGTGTTTTCATTCATTTTGAATAACCTTTTGAGAAGACATGAAGATATGTGATTGTGTACATTAGCAATATGATTTGCTGCAGTCAGTGCTCGGTTCATTTTAACTATGAGCTATGTACCAACATATTTCAGTAGAGGCAGAACATTCTTTTCTAGCATAGCCGAGATTCTTCGTTTGTTATCTTTTACAGAGAAAGGGAGGGAGAGAGAGAGAAACAGAGAACGAAAGAGAGGTCTGGGTTGAAATCTTCCTTTTTTATTTTACACGTTTATTTTTTAAGACTTTAACAGCAGGCAAATTTTCCTCTTTTCGTGTGTTACATGTCCTTGGCAAAGTTCAGAACTTGTCTCCTTGAAAAGTTCAGCAAATTTGCCGGTCGTAAAATCATTACATGTGTCGTGGAGCCAATAAGCTTTCACACGAGGAATAATTTTCAGGGTTAATGAATTCAGTGGAGGAGAGAAAGCAGGAAAAAAAAAGGGGAATACAGAACCTAAAGTCCCAGGTAGTGGCGTAAAATGGAGTCGTATTTTCCTTTCGAAAACTGAGACGATTTACCTTCCCACTTCTGCTCATTTCCCCTCTTTTGGGGTGCTAGCGCCTGTACTAAACCATTGGAAATCCAAGATGGTGCACCATTTTGAAGAGAGGAAATCTTTTCTGTGTCCGAGAGGAAATTTTTGTTTAGTTTAGTCTGAGAAATGGGACATTCTGCTTCTGCGCAAGAACAGGATATCCAAAGATGGACGCCCGCGCCAAGGCGAGGAGGTAGTTCTTGGGGTAAAGAAAACTGGCTATCAAGCATGCCGGGAGGCGCGCGAACGTCAAGAGTTCGAAGCGCCGCCGCCTAGCCTATATTAACACGAAATAGAGCGTCAAGGTTTTTGGGCTTCCCTAAACCTCAGATCTACAAGTCATATTGACATGAACTTTGGGCCTTCTGTATAAGAGCAGGTGTGTGAAAAACGTGAAAAGGATCAACGCAGACTGTAACATGAGACTGGTAAGCTTGAGGGTGAAAAACCTACGTCAATTTATTATTGAAAGATCAATCAAAAGACAGTTCCTCAAAAAGAAGTCCAGGACCGAAAAAAGTCCTTTTCTTACACAGTTCTAAAGCGCCCTTTTAAGGTTGGTCAGAAGTGGTGTTAAGAAAATTGCTTCTGTTTAAGTGAACCACACTTTCTACCAAAACTGTAATACCTGCTGTTACCAAACCTGCCTACTAACTGCTTCCAAAACAAAACTACCAAAACTGTTATCAGATGGGTTTAACTTTGAACCCCACTTTCGGCGTGGTGGTTGGGCGGATCCCTCTCCCTGGAAATTTATCATTCGACTGCTCCTCGATGGCACTTTCCCTATAAAAAGAAATACATTTTTTCTAATTAACTCTATTTTCGATTGATTGATGATTTTACATCAATCCATGATCAATAATTGTACCTAGAAAATTATTGTCTACTTTTGCAAGAAAATATTTTCCTGGAAATTTCAACCCTCTGCTTCTCACAGGAAATTCATCCGTCTATTTTAGTTTTACTTTATTTTATTTATCTTTTTTTTCTCGGAAATTCTTTCAGCGTCCACCCCGAGGGGCAAATGTCTCAGCTTTCTCTTTTCTCCCTTATTCTCTCCTGTACATTTTTCTAATGAAAAAAGAAAGGAAGAAAAAACGAGGTCACACAGACAGAGAGAAAAATAAAAACACACAAAACGCTGTGAAGAAGAAAAAAAGTATATAGCATAAAAAAAGGAGAGAAGAAAAATTGGCATAAATACAGAAAAATGGCGGGGTAGGAGCAAAAGACAGAGGAAAGGAATGGGACGGAGGGAGAGGAAAAAGAAACAGAAAATATACCAGGAAATTATTTGATCATAAATTATGGTGGAAAAAAATGTATCAGGGATAATAAAGAGAGAAAGGGGAATTGAGGATAAAGGGGAGTGAGGAAGGAAAGATAGAATGGGAAGAGACAGAGAGTGTTTGGAAGAGAGAAAGACACAATAAGAAGCGGAAAAAAAAAATGTATCAGGGATAATAAAGAGAGAAAGAGGAATTGAGGATAAAGGGGAGTGAGGAAGAAAAGATAGAATGGGAAGAGACAGAGAGTGTTTGGAAGAGAGAAAGACACAATAAGAAGGGAACGGAAGAGAAAAGTGAGGAAGAAGAGAGGAGAAAGCCTTTAGTCAGGTGTGAATAATAATAATGTTTTGCGTCACAACGACAGACATAATACGTTTTGAAAAGAAAATCCAACACAGAGAAGAAGAAGAAAACTAACACAAAAGAAAACTAGAAAGAAAGGAAACTCGGGAAAATTATATTTTCCCCTCATTTACTTGAATGAGTGAGAGAAATGAGTCCAGGAACAAATGAGTGAGGAAGAGGAGGGATGGAAAGAAAGAGTTAAAAATGAGTGAGAAAATTTTGTTTTATTTTTAAAAATTCTCTCCCTTTCAATGTCTTTTTCCCTCTACTAAATTTGAAAAATGCGACGAAGAAAATCCCAGGCTAAATTTGGAATCAAATATTTCAGTTTTGATTCACACTCACGCCTTCCCGCTTGTTAGGTGAGCGTCTGAGTCATTTTTTGCTTTCCAGGCATTTTCCTGATTTCAGAAAATACTTTGGCGATAAAGATTTCTGATAAGAGATCATTTTCTTCCCAGGCGTAATACAGATAAAAATAATAGATTTCAGATACAAGGAAATAAATAGGAACCTTTTACTCAGTAAGATAAGAAATCGACTAGGTAGCGTGTTTTCGTAATTTCATCGAGAAAGTTAAAGAGCATCAACATTTACAAACCAAAGTCTCCAAGTCTGTCTGCATTTCTTCATCTGATTCATTTTCATGAGAGCCTGCACATAGTTTCGTAAGGATATAATATGAATAATTCAGACATGTGATTTGAATAAGAATAGCTCATCATCCCAAGTATCTGTGTTCTGTAACTAGGAAGCTAAGGATGTGGTACTGAGGGTCTAGTAACAGGGGAGTGTCGTGGGATGTTGAAAGGGGGAAGCTGTAATTTCACACAGTAATATAAATGCCAATTTACTGGTGGTCTTCAAATTCAGGTTGACCCACAAAAACAGTATGCCGATATGCTATACCTGTTTTCGAATATACGTAGGTTGAATAATTACTGTTTTCGCTGAGGGTGAGGGAAAAAAAGAGGAACAGTGATTAGCGGTGCTGCCATAGCTTTAATTAAGAATTCGCCACTGGCTATTAGTGTGTGGTGGGATGTTGAGAGGCGGAAGCTGTAATTTCACACAGTAATATAAATGCCAATTTACTGGTGGTCTTCAAATTCAGGTTGACCCACAAAAACAGTATGCCGATATGCTACCTGTTTTCGAATATACGTAGGTTGAATAATTACAGTTTTCGCTGAGGGTGAGGGAAAAAAAGAGGAACAGTGATTAGCGGTGCTGCCATAGCTTTAATTAAGAATTCGCCACTGGCTATTAGCTACTGTTTTCGGTGAGTGGTAAGTAATGGGATTCGAGGGTGAGGAAAAAAAGAGGAACAGTGATTAGCGGTGCTGCCATAGCTTTAATTAAGAATTCGCCACTGGCTATTAGGTACCAGTAAGATATAGTGGAGGCGTGTGTAGCACTTCATAGAAAGTACAAAATACTTGACACTAGGCCCGGAACTGCTTGGTGGCTCTAGGAAAACTGTGCACATTTTCTTTTGGGCTTTCGGAAATGAAGACAATTTCATATCTTCTGAAGCTTTGTATTTGTAGCCAAAACCAAATGTCAGCCCAAAGCAATCGCCCGCCCAAGGGCTGAACACGGACCCCGTCTGAACACGGAAAAAGGCGAGGAAGAATTAAGATGATGATAATGGAATTTCTTAGAACCAATCTAGCCAGTTAACTAAAGGTAAGAACAAAAACAAACATAAAAAACATCCTATGAAACCGACCTGCCCAATGCATTTTCATGCACAAATGCATCTTTAGTTATGAAGGATTTCAACAGTGGCGAATCGGTGCAAGGGCAGGGGCAAACAATTTTCAATGTTTCATAGAATGCAAGACAGATTATTTCACAAGTATCATTTCCTTAACGCTCGCCCACCCTCTTCACACAACTCCTCCATTCCCTTTTTCACATCCACCTCTTCTCCTCCTTTCTCCTTTTCTAATTGTCTGTCATTCTCCCCACTTCTTTCTGGTGCTCCACCTTTCCGCGAACGATTTTTTTTTTTTTTTTTTTTTTTTTTCGTGTTTTATGCATAGCATAAAAAAAGGAGAGAAGAAAAATTGGCATAAATACAGAAAAATGGCGGGGTAGGAGCAAAAGACAGAGGAAAGGAATGGGACGGAGGGAGAGGAAAAAGAAACAGAAAATATACCAGGAAATTATTTGATCATAAATTATGGTGAAAAAAAAAAATGTATCAGGGATAATAAAGAGAGAAAGAGGAATTGAGGATAAAGGGGAGTGAGGAAGGAAAGATAGAATGGGAAGAGACAGAGAGTGTTTGGAAGAGAGAAAGACACAATAAGAAGGGACATGCGTAATTATCGACATAACGAATTATATCACTGTTATATAACTTCTTTTTTTGTCTTCGCCTATGCCCGGGGTCGGGGTCGGCGTTTTTCGTCAGCCTATCAATCAGCCCTAACTAGGGTGATTGTTTTGGGCTGACATTTGGTTTTGGCTACAAATTTTACGAGTGGATGCCCTTTACACTCAACGTTTGCTATTTTTTTAACAAGGGGAATTCAGGCAGGCTCCCTGTCCCACAGCGAGACACTGTTAAATATAACATGACTATTTCATCGTTAAGTGGAAATGAAACAGCTTGATGGAGGACTCAGTAAAATGAAACAGCTGATTAAAAAGGTTCCATGGATGATCTGTCGAGGGTGGTGACAAACGCCGACCCTGTTACAACAATAAAAGGCGAAGAAGCATAGACGGAAAGAGGAGATCAGTCAATTTTTCTAGGTTTGAAATGCATTTAGAATATTGAATAGATAAGGCACCATTTATTTCCTTCTATTATAAATATTATAATACTGAAGAGATTCAACAAAACTCCAATCTTGAGAAATCGCAGCAAACTCACAACAAAAAAAGACGAACAACAAGCATACATTAAAGGTACTATCAGAGTCGTCATCACCCACAACAGTTTGATATCATCATTAAAGATCTCTGCTAAAAGTATTGTCAAGAGCGTCAAGATGGTGAAAGACTTCAAAGTGGGAAAACTTCAAAGGAAGCACCCACATCCACAATGGTATAACTCGCACAAACACTTCATCCTTCAAAGGAGAAACGTAACTGAGAAATGGGGACATTTCAGAGAAGTGTTGCCAGCGTTTGTGACAAACGGCGCTAATAGAAGTGTACTTTATGAACTCTGGCGAACGTCATGTGGAGTGCAATGTGCAAAAGAATGCTAATATTCATCATGATGACGCTGAGATGGTTAATGGTGGAAAAAGTGGTAATGAGTGCCGGGGAAATTAGTTCAAAGTGCAGACTTGCACTAAATTCTCAAGTGGTGTTGTACATAATTGGGTATTATTAGGTAAGTAGAAGTTAGGGCGGTATGAGGTAAGGTAAGTACCTGATACGTCATGATTACTCGTGTAATTAAAACTATGGAACTAATTAAAGCGTTAATTCCAGACTTTGCCATTCTTTCGAAATTAATTTAATTTTTCACGTATGAACTTATACGATGGATTTGTAAAAGCGCAATATGTGCTGGTAAAAAATTGGGGATGTGGAACATATTTGGTATGCGGAAAAAAACAAATTCAAGGAAGCAAATAATTTGTTCACAAAAAAGGACAAGGAAAGTAAAAAGATCAGAACATTATGAAAAATGAGAAAAGAAAACATGAGGTATAGCATGAAAGACATCCCCAAAGAGGAGTTGAACAAATACATAAAGGACAAAAAAATAACAAGAAAGAAATATCATTAGGGCAAAATAATACATCGGAACATAAAAATTCTCAAACCAAACCTGACGGGAGAAGAAAAGAAACCACAAGAATTTCTTAGAACCAATCTAGCCAGTTAACTAAAGGTAAGAACAAAAACAAACATAAAAAACATCCTATGAAACCGACCTGTCCAATGCATTTTCATGCACAAATGCATCTTTTGTTATGAAGGATTTCAACAGTGGCGAATCGGTGCAAGGGCAGGGGCAAACAATTTGCAATGTTTCATAGAATGCAGGACAGATTATTTTCAGAAAAAAAGCCGACGGGAGAAGAAAAGAAACCACAGGAATTTCTTAGAACCAATCTAGCCAGTTAACTAAAGGTAAGAACAAAAACAAACATAAAAAACATCCTATGAAACCGACCTGCCCAATGCATTTTCATGCACAAATGCATCTTTAGTTATGAAGGATTTCAACAGTGGCGAATCGGTGCAAGGGCAGGGGCAAACAATTTTCAATGTTTCATAGAATGCAAGACAGATTATTTTCAGAAAAAAAGCCTGTCACTGATATTCGATTAGAGGAAAGATAGGAAATTACTTGAGTTAGAAAAGACCTACATAAAAGACATGGGGATGGATTTCAGTTTGGAATTCAAGCTCAACCAAAACAAAATTATCCTAAAGCGTTTATTTTTCCAAACACACGCCACTGGTTACAGTTATCAATTTGAACATTTATTACTCAAAGGTGGGAAAGGAGACTTCTTCAATTTTTTTATTGCCGCCAAACAATCAAACGTCAAATGAGATTGCTTTTTGAGAAAATCCATTCGGGTTCGCAATGTTTTCCCACGATTCTCAATACAGGTAGGTAAATAACAAGCACATTATAAATTGCTATAAATGTCAAACCATTTGGGAATGCCGTTTACGACTGCTCGGAGAACAATGAGAAATTCGGGTGAGGTTTAAATTTAATGGCATGAACAGAATGTTTAGGAATACTTGGGTGCCTTGCTAAAGTTCCTGTTGTAGTCAATGAAATTACGTAAGATGTGATGTATGAAAATAATTGACGAGACATTGATGTCTAACAAGAAGGTGTGAGAAGGAAACCTGAGACTGATTGGTGATCTCAACATAAATAGGTACTTTAACTTGCCAAAAGGTGTAAAAGCAGAAGGGACAAATACTGACTTCTTAGAAGAGACCTTAAATGAAGAACCTAATATTGCACAAAGAATGGATGTTCTACATAGTTACATACATTGATGCAATAGCTCTTTGACAGTTCCACAATGAAAGATCATACCATGTGATCTAGTAAATGTGATAGTGTTTTCATTCATTCATTTTGAATAACCTACGTCAATGAAAATAATTACTTTACAGCAAAAAACCTCAAAGCCGACTTTAGGTATTTTATGTATCTCTAATTGACATTCAATATCTTCCTCCCCCTCCCAGATGCTTTCTGGTTTCAATTCTCATAGGCTTAAAGGAGAGGAGGAGACCGAGAAAGATGAGAAGGTGAAGGAATTGGGAGAGGAGTAAAAGGAGAAGAGGGAGAGGAGAAGGAGGAAAAGACGAGATTAAGGAGGCATAAGGATTTCCCGTTTCTATTCCTCATGTCCTCCACCTTCCCTTGAGTTAATTCTCATGGGTAAGTACAGAGAGAAAAGGAAGAGGGGGAAGGAAGAGGACGAGGAGAAGGAACAAAGGAAGTAAAAGGAGGAGAAAATGAGCAGGAGGAGGAAGAGGCGAAGAAAAGCCCAAATAAAGGAGGCTAAAAGGATCGAAAATTATAGTCTTACAAAGTCTCGACCCCTTTAATTTAGCCACAATAACGTATAAATTCCCTCGCTTCACGTACCTCCCTGGATTATCGCACACCTTCCTATCGTACACTTCCCAGCAGGGCCGTATTAATATTTAATTTTAGCCCCCCTTGAATAACCTTTTGAGAAGACATGAAGATATGTGATTGTGTACATTAGCAATATAATTTGCTGCAGTCAGTCCTCGGTTCATTTCAACTATGAGCTATGTACCAACATATTTCAGTAGAGGCAGAACATTCTTTTCTAGCATAGCCGAGATTCTTCGTTTGTTAGCTTTTTCGATGTTGTTGTACATTCCTAAAGTTCTAAATAGGAAAAGTCAAGTGAAACCCACAATTTCAAAAGCAGAAAAACTTTCTATTCCTCATGTCCTCCACCTTCCCTTGAGTTAATTCTCATAGGTAAGTACAGAGAGAAAAGGAAGAGGGGGGAAGGAAGAGGACGAGTAGAAGGAACAAAGGAAGTAAAAGGAGGAGAAAATGAGCAAGAGGAGGAGGAAGAGGCGAAGAAAAGCTGAAATGAAGGAGGCTAAAGGATCGAAAATTATAGTCTTACGAAGTCTCGACCCCTTTAATTTAGCCACAATAACGTATAAATTCCCTTCGCTTCACGTACCTCCCTGGATTATCGCACACCTTCCTATCGTACACTTCCCAGCAGGGCCGTATTAATATTTAATTTTAGCCCCCCGGTATTTATTATTGAAAGATCAATCAAAAGACAGTTCCTCAAAAAGAAGTCCAGGACCGAAAAAAGTCCTTTTCTTACACAGTTCTAAATAGATCTCTATACGAGAGGAACAAGAATGGCATTTTCTCCTTATCCCTTTATGATTTTTTTAATGGTAATTATCAACTTCCTTGTTCCTAATTCAATTGCTTTTGTAACCACTTCCGGTACATGAGGGATCTCTTGACAAAACCCACTCAACACTCACTATGGAGCAATAGAGATGCTATTTTAAGCAGAGATTTGAATGCTATTCAGACCCCTGCCATCTTCATACCCAGGGTTCCAAGGGGGAAAGGAAATTAAAACAACGATGCCGTGGCAGGAATGTGCTCATACAAGTCATCGGAGCCAAATGGCAAAAGCCGTCCGGTAGAAAGGATCGGAAATTTCGACCAACAAACAATTCCCTGCCATCTTCATACCTAGGGTTCCAAGGGGGGAAAGGAAATTAAAAAAAACGATGCCGGGGCAGGAATGTGCTCATACAAGTCATCGGAGCCAAATGGCAAAAGCCGTCCGGTAGAAAGGATCGGAAATTTCGACCAACAAACAATTCGGAAGACACAGGAAAGTTCAAAGTTATACTAATCAATTCTACGGACAATCGGATAAGGTAAGACCGTAAAAAATATTAAATTCGTATTTGATACGAATGGTAGAAAGGTAGAAACTAGGAATAGTCTGCCAAAGCCGAATGACCTCCAAAGTAAAGAACCTTTAGGGCTTTCTCTAAAAATTTCATATCTGGGATTCCGAGATCTATTCATAAATTTTGAAATGAACTCAGAATTCACCGAGGAAGAAAAATCAAAGAGATCTTTCTTGAACTTTTTGAAGAGCCAAAAACCTGTGTTCAAATCAACGTTTTGAATCTCATCATCACAAATTCTTCTAGTCACGACTGGAGACTTGAATTTTGAGGCCTAGCGCATTTATCTAGGATCTATTAGCGTGAATCTCCAAACCTCCAATTTGGTGGTCCTCTGCGAAGAATTTCAAAGTTTTTCAAGCCTAAAGCTCTGAAGATTGAACTCAGTCTCTCTTTTACCTACAGTTTGAAACTTTGAACACTGAGCTTCAATGAAAGATCCTTCTTTTGTCCCTCCTGATAAGAAGACTAGTGGGATCCCAGTCCTCATTTTCTTGGCAATAAATCATCATAGAGGCCTTATACTGTCTGGAGACAACACAACGTCAGGATCTGAAGAGGGATGCATTAATTCTGACCCTCGCTTTCTGTGTTTTGAGATGAAAAGAAGACATCCTAATTTAATTGAAGAGGGTGACAAGCCAAACACGAGATGAGCCCTAGGTATGAAGCATGAAGATATCATACGTGCAATGTGAGACGCATATCACTTAATAAGTACAAAGCCAAATTTGATGCATTTACTAGAATTGATGATGCATAGTTGCATATTCATGATATCAAAAATTTCCAAAGCAAAGTTCAAATTTCAACGGTCTTGATTGTTCATTCTAAAAAGCAACCCAAACGTGTAGTTTGCCCCAAATACCTACTTCTTGAATTTAGTGTAGGTACCCAGGGTGATACGGGCCTCAGGGTTTTGTTCCTTTAGGGTGAGCTAGACTCGGAAAATTGGAGCATTTCAGAAGAGACACTTGATTCCAAAATTCATATTTGAATCGGTTTTAAATATTTCACTTCTCCTTATCGTAATTTACACGTACGTTACGTACGTACGTAACGTACAGACCATGGGCTAAAAACCACTTTTTTGGAATCAGGGGACCCCAAAACGGATCGGTTCTTGCCAGTTTTGCAAAGTCTGACTTTGGAGAAAGTGATCTTTCTGGGGCAAGTGGTTTTCACCGAAGTGAACACTTGAAGAAGGGGTCTTCTAAAAGAGTCTCTTCACAACAGTCCACCGATGTCAATCGATTTTGACTGGAACTGGAACCCATTCACTCGTATGTAAAGTAGGCAACATGATTTGGGCGGAATAAAACAAAGTTTCTAGAGTTACGTCTCTCCGTCGACGTCGATTGACCATAGTGCGAACGCTGCTCGACGTCAATATAGGGGACTAAACGAGCCAGATCAGAACAGCATTGAGGATGGAGAGAGGAAGAGACCGAAAGGCGTAATTGAAAAGTTTGGTGATAGAGGGAGGGATGGAGGAAGGGAGGATTAGAATGTCGATTTTGAAAATTTGGACCGATTGCAATACTTTCTCATTACCTTGTATAGGTTGATAGGTTCCCTATACGTAAGGGTAATAGAAAGTATAAAAATGTTAAAGGAGAAACTGGACATTTTTTGAAATTTGATTTACTACCTACACTGTTGAACTCTATTCCTTAATTTTTGGCAGTGGCGTAGCGTCCATGTAGGACGTGTATGGCGGCCATACACTCAAAAATTCCACTCAAATACCCTTAAATATTGACTTTAAATAACCTAGATCTTCCTGGAAGCATGAACCACCAAACTTACTGCACTACACCACTGTAGAATTATACAAGGAGGCATTAACCTAAGATCCCAACCAGTCGCGTAGCGTCCATGTAGGGCGTGTATGGCGGCCATACACTCAAAAATTCCACTCAAATACCCTTAAATATTTAAATTGTATTCAAATATTTACCCTTAAATATTTAAATTGACTTTAAATAATTAAATTGTATTCTTATTAGATAGATATTGTGATAGAAATTAGTGTCCGCCCTACACTTGGAGTTAGACCACGCTACGCCACTGAATTCCAACTCCTAACTGATCTAGGAATGTAAAAACTGAGGAGGTC
Source organism: Diaphorina citri (assembly GCF_000475195.1). Taxonomy (NCBI): domain Eukaryota; kingdom Metazoa; phylum Arthropoda; class Insecta; order Hemiptera; family Psyllidae; genus Diaphorina; species Diaphorina citri. The sequence continues at coordinate 65,703 of NW_007378125.1, forward strand.
AGATCATAAAGGTTACGGTTCACGATCATTGGAATCAAACTACCCATTGCTATCATGGTGCTCTATGGATTCAAAATACCTGTAGGTACCTTTCCGTATCAAAAGATACTAAAACGATCGCTTGGGTATCTTCCTATTATTATGTCAGAATCAAGTTTTTTTTTTTAATCCATTCTTTATAGAGCCACATAGGATAGATTGAATAGGATGTTACAGACCTACACCATAGGAATCGTAGGATATATATGGACAAGGAATTTTATGTGCACCGGATGGGGTTAGCTTTTAAATCCATCCTAAGATAAGTGACCATACACTCAGTGAACTCTATGAGCTCCCCAAGAAAATTGTACCCTGTGGGGCCCTAGAATAATCAATCGGACCCAAAAATCAGCAAATAATTTTCCTTCGAGGATCATCTGTAAAAAATTTAATCAAAATTGGACTAGGTAAGTACATAATAAGTACTTATATTTGAAGAGAGACACAAACAAATCAAATGGAAAATCGAATGAGAAGGCCGACTAACGCTCGCCATTCACGCTCAGAACGTCTGACAGTCTGACAGACCTAAGTGCCCCAGCTTTTTCCGCTCAGTGTAGCGGAAAAATCTCAAGACCTAGGTCTATCAGACAGTCTGACAAAATATACTCCTCAATAAATATCCTACGGTAGCTAGAGGTGCTTACAGGCCATTCCTAAGTACAGTAAGTAGTAGGTAGCTAATAAATTGCCTACCGCCAACTAGGTAGGTAGCTAATAAATTTACAATGTGTGAATACGTAGGGGGCGGTAAATTGTAGGTAGGTATAGCTGTGTGATGGTTTGGATTTCGAATTTCAAATTTATTTGCATGCATTTCCGCTGAAGTTACGCCCACATTTGTCTATTGATTTTTTTTTTTTTTTTTTTTTTTTTTTTATTTTTACCCTTTTTTTTTTTTTTGGGGTTTTTTTTTTTTTTTTTTTTTTTAACTTGACACCTAGTTACTATTATGGTGGATATTTAGGTAGAAACCTAAGTATATAAGTACATCATATACCTAGGTATTATTATCTATCTAGGTAGGTACCTACCTAAGTACCTACGTAGACTAGAAGGCAAGTAGGTACCTAAGTAATACAGGCACAAGTAAGTACCTATATATAACAATATTATATCATCCTTATATACTTACCTACCTAATTTCACCTGACACAAACATAGTTCCGACATTTTTCCGTGGCATCATTAGGGACTTAACCAAAATACTAAATCATTATTATCGTAGGTATATGTACTTGTCAATTAAATTAATAAAACTGGAATGTTCTGATACGAACTGGCATAATGGATCAAGTGAACTGGCATAAGCCTTCAGCACAAACTTTATCGGGACCAGACTTCTACACAATGTAACCTACTGTTATCAGAGCTACAAAATTCGTGTATTGATAAATTATGCCAACAATAATATGACAGGCGAAATTTTATCTCCTGCACGTCTCATATGGTAATTTTAAAATACTCCCCGTGTACCTAGGTATAGCTCGCTATAGGTACTGTAGTAATAGAAAGTAAAAAAAGTGAGTAAGTACTTAACCATAAAGTATGATGATAAATTTCACAATATTACTTATGGAAATGAAAATGGAGATGGTGATGTGTGGCCATCTTAATATCATTTGTCCTTTTTCCCATCCAGATCTCTTCTATGATAGAAGTTCTATCTTCATATTCTTTATTCTTCATATCAAAACTCTTTTTCTTCTACCCTATCTGAGAAACACATAAGCAACATATCCCCCTATTCCTTTCATATCAATCTAGGTAGGTACCTATCTTTCTTTTCTCCCTCATCTTTTGCTATCTTGATATTATTTCTCTGCAAATTGAAAGAGGGAAAAAAGAGCCAAGTAAAAAATAAGGGACAGTCTCATTTTGGCAGGATAAGCAACAGGATTCTACAAGGTAATGAACAACCACAGACTGTTACTACCTTTGTAGATAAGTGCAACCTGTGCAACCCTTCAACACCTACCAAGGTAAAACAGCACTACAAAATACCTTCCATCTAAGACCCCACCTCATTTGAAAGGTGCCCACAAAAGGCAATAATGTGATCTTGATATTATTTGTCTGCAAATTGAAAGAGGGAAAAAAGAGCCAAGTAAAAAATAAGGGACAGTCTCATTTTGGCTGGATAAGCAACAGGATTCTACAAGGTAATGAACAACCACAAACTGTTACTACCTTTGTAGATAAGTGCAACCTGTGCAACCCTTCAATACCTACCAAGGTAAAACAGCACTACAAAATACCTTTCATCTAAGACCCCACCTCATTTGAAAGGTGCTCACAAAAGGCAATAATGTGACAAATAACACAAATCATGTCAACAAGAAGAGAATATCATTGCGCCAACAGTCCAAAATTGCGTGGGATACGTTTTAATGCAGTCTACCTGAAGATGATACGGATCCTCTCATTTGAAAGGTGCCCACAAAAGGCAATAATGTGACAAATAACATAAACCATGACAACAAGAAGAGAATATCATTGCGCCAACAGTCCAAAATTGCGTGGGATACGTTCTAATGCAGTCTACCTGAAGATGATACGGATCCGTAACGAAACGTCCGTCAAGGAAAATGAGAAAAACCAATAAATTTCATTAGGATCTACAAACCATCTCAACAAGAAGAGAATATCATTGCGCCAACAGTCCAAAATTGCGTGGGATACGTTTTAATGCAGTCTACCTGAAGATGATACGGATCCTTAATAACACAAACCATGTCAACAAGAAGAGAATATCATTGCGCCAACAGTCCAAAATTGCGTGGGATACGTCCTAATGCAGTCTACCTGAAGATGATACGGAACGGATCCGTAACGAAACGTCCGTCAAGGAAAATGAGAAAAACCAATAAATTTCAATAGGATCTCACCTGTAGGTAGATGGTTCTAATCCAACGCTCAAAACTGGAAGAAATAATCCCAAAATCCAAAGGTACAGAGGAATTTCTAATAAATTTCATTAGGATCTCACCTGTAGGTAGATGGTTCTAATCCAACGCTCAAAACTGGAAGAAATAATCCCAAAATCCAAAGGTACAGAGGAATTTCCAAGCACAAACACTAGTAAGTAAAGTTTAAAATTCCAACAGATGGCAATGTAAACAAACACCACAGAACAGGATTTTTTTGCAAAGTTTAAACTTTAGTAAACACTTCACTTGGAAACACGATAAAATCAAAAACACTTTTAAATTTGGAAAATAAATTAGATAAATAAAACTATTCGATAAAACAGTTTAAAATTCCAACAGATAGCAATGTAAACAAACACCACAGAACAGGATTTTTTTGCAAAGTTTAAACTTTAATGTAAACACTTCACTTGGAAACACGATAAAATCAAAAACACTTTTAAATTTGGAAAATAAATTAGATAAATAAAACTATTCGACAAAACAGATTAAATACCTACAGTGATTAAACTTTTTAATTAAATGCAGAATTTAATATAGCAAAACCAAAACAATCAATAAATCCGCACACACCTTACCCCTCGATCAATGAATGACTGAAATCTGAAATTTTCAGTTTGAAAAATAAAACAGATTAAATACCTACAGTGATTAAACTTTTTAATTAAATGCAGAATTTAATCTAGCAAAACCAAAACAATCAATAAATCCGCACACACCTTACCCCTCGATCAATGAATGACTGAAATCTGAAATTTTCAGTTTGAAAAAGGTAAAAATTAAAAAAAAACATCTCCCTCACTGGAAATAATCCCAAGACTTCTGATTTCAAACAAGTGCTGCGCTCTGTTGGATTTTAAGGAACATGTTGTGAACATCATTATTTTGGAGAACAGAAAAAAACACGATCATCCCATCTGGGCAATCGCGTGCTGCTTTTCCTGGTCCCACTCAGGTTGGGTGAGGTTGATGTGAGTAGGCGGGTAACTTGTAATGGAGGGTAAAGCCCATCATTTACACACCTCTGAAAATTGAAGTTAAAAGCTCATCAAAAAAGAAAAAACACTTTATGGGGGTGAGGATGACACAACAGGTAAACACTAAAAAAGCTACCAAGATTGCAATGGATCACTAAAGTGAAGCAACGTTGCGTGTGGTTGGTATTCAGATAGGTAACCATTTGGGCAATCCCATGGTTCTACTTTTTTAATTTAGGTATTCTAGGTACTTAGGGTTCTTGGGTACCTCATAAGATCTTATGTTACCTCAGAGACGCAACCTACTAAGGTAAGTAATGTCTCATTGTTCTTCCTGCCATAATTGTCAGGAAACTTCCCATACTTCCCAAGTTTTTCTAATTCCAACTTGTGCAAAACAGCACTTTGAAGTTTTATTAATACTTGGAAAAGATGAGTTTCTCTATAGATAATTATTTCTACGAGATTGTCCTGATAGCAGTCGGAGAGACAATGAAATTAACATTCAAAATACATCAGCAACACAACAAAGAGCAGAGAAAAAGATCCCTACGAGATTGTCCTGATAGCAGTCGGAGAGACAATGAAATTAACATTCAAAATACATCAGCAATACAACAAAGAGCAGAGAAAAAGACGATCTAGTTCAGAAATTATTCAGTGCAAATTGAAACAGCAACACCCCAACACTCTTTTCAGTCCCCTGGTCCTTTCGTTTAGATTTTTTAAGTAGTGAGAAGTCATTTCGATAAAAAGGAAGACAAAGGAGAAGAAAGATTAGAAATAAGGCGAAAGATCTACATTCTACCTACAACTATACAGGAGAGAGAATAACAGCCAGAAATACCCAAAAGTTCTAGACATAGCCAAAAAAGAGTTTCAAAAGAAATACGATAAAAGGTTTTCATCATCAACTGCATATAATTAGGAAGAGATTCCTAGAGGAAAATGTAATCTAGCTAAAAAATATGTTTGCATGCAAGTGATCATGATGACTGATGAGAAAAGAATGGTCAGGAAAGATGGATTTTGTAAAGTAGTTTTGGAAATGATTAAATGAAATTGAAAAGAAGTTAACGGTAAAATAATACAATGCTACTCGTAGATAAAGATCAGGAAGACAAGGCAGCCACCATCAAACCAAACTAGGATCCGAAGAGTTCACAGAAGCTGCAGTAAAAACTCGGTGCAGAAAAAAAGAACAAAGAGATATGGAGAGAAGAGAATAGGGAAATGGGAAAAATGGGAGGTGAAACTATGGAGAAATGCAGACGAGAGAAAAGAGCACGTTAAAAAACAAAGGCAAAATGCATACCTAGGATAAATCTAATTAAAATGTACAACTGGAATACTACACTCACGGAGATGAACAAGTTTAACACACCAGAATGAGAAGGAGGAGGAAAAGAAGAGTGAGGAAGAGGAGGAAAAAAGGAAAAAGAGGATGAGAAGAAAGAAGAAGAGTGAGAAAAGGAAGAACGATATTTTCACGAGAGAGGAAATAATTTGGGAAAAAGAGAGGAGATGTGTGAGGAGAATGGAGGAGGAGAGAGTGCGAAAGCTTGTGTTCAGGTAAAACTAATAGGGATGGAAAACGAGGAAGAAGAGAAAAATGAGAGAAAGAAAGGAGGCAGGGAGAGAGGAAAAGGAGAAAAGGGATTTAAAGAGAAGGGTATAATCAAAAGTAGGGTATGAAGATTGGAAGAAATAAAGGGGAGAAGGCAGTCAAGTGGGGGGGGGGGGAAAAATAGTTATGTGGGGGAAGGGCAGATTGGAAGGGGGGAAAAGAAAAAAGAATGCCATCTCGTTAACAGCTTCGCAAAAAGTCGCAAAGTCTCCCCCTGAAAGTTCTGCCACTCCGGGTTGGTACAACTAATTTCTTGGCCGAGACTCTCAGACCCTCACTACAATGCCAAGCAGGGGGTTACAAGCTATGACACTAACCGTTATTTATACTTTTTTAGGGGAAGTAAGAGAGAAAAAAGTGGAAGAGGGAGGGAGTTTTTTTTTAAGTTTTTTCTTCTTTTTAGCCTCCTAGATTTTTCACTGGGTGTCATTGTTGGTCCATTATTCCGGGACATCTATCACTGGTGAAAAACCATGTGACTCTGTACCGCCCTTTTAAAGTTGGTCAGAAGTGGTGTTAAGAAAATTGCTTCAGTTTAAGTGAACCACACTTTCTACCAAAACTGTAATACCTGCTGTTACCAAACCTGCCTACTAACTGCTTCCAAAACAAAACTACCAAAACTGTTATCAGATTGGTTTAACTTTGAACCCCACTTTCGGCGTGGTGGTTGGGCGGATCCCTCTCCCTGGAAATTTATCACTCGACTGCTCCTCGATGGCACTTTCCCTATAAAAAGAAATACATTTTTTCCAATTACCTCTAATATTTTCCCTCGAAAAATCATCAATATTGTACCTAGAAAATTATTGTCTACTTTTGCAAGAAAATATTTTCCTGGAAATTTCAACCCTCTGTTTCTCACAGGAAATTCATCCGTCTATTTTAGTTTTACTTTATTTTATTTATCTTTTTTTTTCCTTTCAGCGTCCACCCCGAGGGGCAAATGTCTCAGCTTTCTCTTTTCTCCCTTATTCTCTCCTGTACATTTTTCTAATGAAAAAAGAAGAACTCCGGGTGTGGAGTCTGGGGGTGTACAATAAGGGTGGGATAAACGAGGATAAAGCTCCGGGTGTGGAGTCTGGGGGTGTAAAATAGTTATGTAGGTGGAGAGGTTGAAAAATGGGGACGCCATACACTCCGGGCACCCTGACTTGACCTAGTGATCCCAATAGCTAATTGAGGGACATGTCTCGTTTGAAGGCAACTCCAGTATTTACACAAACACTGCACTAGCACTACATAATTATTATGTATATTGTATAACTTGGGAACAAAACTAACTTCTTGAGAGATGAAAATAGTGACGAGTTAAGAAAACTATTACGACGCGACGTTAGGTAAGCTAAGCTCCGGGTGTGGAGTCTGGGGGTGTAAAATAGTTATGTAGGTGGAGAAGTTGAAAAATGGGGACGCCATACACTCCGGGCACCCTTGACTTGACCTAGTGATCCCAATAGCTAATTGAGGGACATGTCTCGTTTGAAGGCAACTCCAGTATTTACACAAACACTGCACTAGCACTACATATTGTGTATAACTTGGGAACAAAACTAACTTCTTGAGAGATGAAAATAGTGACGAGTTAAGAAAACTATTACGACGCGACGTTAGGTAAGCTCCGTTACGAGTTAGTAGGTAAGCTATAACAAATCCTTTTTTTTCTTTTTTTTTGCTTTGCACGAAAATATGTAGAAAAGATCAAAAATCTTGATCAACAACACTAGTAATAATACCTAAGTACCTAGTAATGATTTTCCAAGGCTGGTTATCCTGTTAGCCATTAATGCAGAAGAGATATTAGGAGGCAACGTACTCATTTATTATTTTGAATCAAGATAGACAAGAATTCTGACCCGCGGTTCCGCGAGAGATGAATAGCGGACCGATTTCACGCATCGTTTAAACAGTTATGTAGGTGGAGAAGTTGAAAAATGGGGCCGCCATACATTCCGGGCACCCTGACTTGACCTAGTGATCCCAATAGTTGATTGAGGGACATGTCTCATTTGAAGGCAACTCCAGTATTTACACAAACACTGCACTAGCACTACATATATTATGTATAACTTGGGAACAAAACTAACTTCTTGAGAGATGAAAATAGTTACGAGTTAAGAAAACTATTACAACGCGACGTTAGGTAAGCTCCGTTACGAGTTAGTAGGTAAGCTATATCAAATCTTTTCTTTTTTTTTTACTTTGGACGAAAATATGAAGAAAAGATCAAAAATCTTGATCAACAACACTAGTAATAATACCCAAGTACCTAGTAATGATTTTCCAAGGCTGGTTATCCTGTTAGCCATTAATGCATAAGAGATATTAGGAGGCAACGTACTCATTTATATTATTTTGAATCAAGATAGACAAGAATTCTGACCCGCGGTTCCGCGAGAGATGAATAGCGGACCGATTTCACGCATCGTTTAAACACAACATCCTCCTGCGTGTTTCCAGTTTCCTTAGTTTCCTTGAACCGAAGGAAAAAGAATCAGCACTTTCATTAGACATGCGTAATTATCGACATAACGAATTATATCACTGTTATATAACTTCTTTTTTTTGTCTTCGCCTATGCCCTGGGGTCGGGGTCGGCGTTTCAAGTTCTGGGCTGACATTTGGTTTTGGCTACAAATTTTACGAGTGGATGCCCTTCACACTCAACCTTTGCTATTTCTTTAACAAGGGGAATTCAGGCAGGCTCCCTGTTTAAAGTCCCCCAGCCAGACACCGTTAAATATAACATGACTATGTCATCGTTAAGTGGAAATGAAACAGCTTGATGGAGGACTCAGTAAAATGAAACAGCTGATTAAAAAGGTTCCATGGATGATCTATCGAGGGTGGTGACAAACGCCGACCGTGTTACAACAAGAAAAGGCGAAGAAGAGATATTCCTTTGCATAGACGGAAAGAGGAGATCAGTCAATTTTTCTAGGTTTGAAATTTAACGTGTGCATTTAGAATATTGAATAGATAAGGCACCATTTATTTCCTTCTATTATAATACTGAAGACTCTGAAGAGATTCAACAAAACTCCAATCTTGAGAAATCGCAGCAAACTCACTACAAAAAAAGACGAACAACAAGCATACATTAAAGGTACTATCAGAGTCGTCATCACCCACAACAGTTTGATATCATCATTAAAGATCTCTGCTAAAAGTATTGTCAAGAGCGTCAAGATGGTGAACGACTTCAAAGTGGCAAAACTTCAAAGGAAGCACCCACATCCACAATGGTATAACTCGCACAAACACTTCATCCTTCAAAGGAGAAGTGTTGCCAGCGTTTGCGACAAACGGCGCTAATAGAAGTGTACTTTATGAACCCTGGCGAACGTCATGTGGAGTGCAAAAGAATGCTAATATTCATCATGATGACGCTGAGATGGTTAATGGTGGAAAAAATGGGAACGAGTGCCGGGGAAATTAGTTCAAAGTGCAGACTTGCACTAAATTCTCAAGTGGTGTTGTACATAATTATGTATTATTAGGTAAGTAGAAGCTAGGGCGGTATGAGGTAAGGTAAGTACCTGATACGTCATAATTACTCGTGTAATTAAAACCATGGAGCTAATTAAAGCGTTAATTCCAGACTTCGCCATTCTTTCGAAATTAATTTAATTTTTCACGTATGAACTTATACAATGGATTTGTAAAAGCGCAATATGTGCTGGTAAAAAATTGGGGATGTGGAACATATTTGGTATGCGGAAAAAACAAATTCAAGGAAGCAAATAATTTGTTCACAAAAAAAGGACAAGGAAAGTAAAAAGATCAGAACATTATGAAAAATGAGAAAAGAAAACATGAGGTATAGCATGAAAGACATCCCCAAAGAGGAGTTGAACAAATACATAAAGGACGAAAAATAACAAGAAAGAAATATCATTAGGGCAAAATAATACATCGGAACATAAAAATTCTCAAACCAAACCTGACGGGAGAAGAAAAGAAACCACAAGAATTTCTTAGAACCAATCTAGCCAGTTAACTAAAGGTAAGAACAAAAACAAACATAAAAAACATCCTATGAAACCGACCTGTCCAATGCATTTTCATGCACAAATGCATCTTTTGTTATGAAGGATTTCAACAGTGGCGAATCGGTGCAAGGGCAGGGGCAAACAATTTTCAATGTTTCATAGAATGCAAGACAGATTATTTAGAATTTCTTAGAACCAATCTAGCCAGTTAACTAAAGATAAGAACAAAAACAAACATAAAAAAACATCCTATATGAAACCGACCTGTCCAATGCATTTTCATGCACAAATGCATCTTTTGTTATGAAGGATTTGAACAGTGGCGAATCGGTGCAAGGGCAGGGGCAAACAATTTTCAATGCTTCATAGAATGCAAGACAGATTATTTTCAGAAAAAAGGCCTGTCACTGATATTCGATCAGAGGAAAGATAGGAATTTACTTGAGGTAGAAAATATCTACATAAAAGACATGATGGGGATGGATTTCAGTTTGGAATTCAAGCTCAACCAAAACAAAATTATCCTAAAGCGTTTATTTTTCCAAACACACGCCACTGGTTAGCCTGTCACTGATATTCGATTAGAGGAAAGATAGGAAATTACTTGAGTTAGAAAAGACCTACATAAAAGACATGGGGATGGATTTCAGTTTGGAATTCAAGCTCAACCAAAACAAAATTATCCTAAAGCGTTTATTTTTCCAAACACACGTCACTGGTTACAGTTATCAATTTGAACATTTATTACTCAAAGGTGGGAAAGGAGGCTTCTTCAATTTTTTTATTGCCGCCAAACAATCAAACTTCAAATGAGATTGCTTTTTGAGAAAATCCATTCACTGGTTACAGTTATCAATTTGAACATTTATTACTCAAAGGTGGGAAAGGAGGCTTCTTCAATTTTTTTTTATTGCCGCCAAACAATCAAACGTCAAATGAGATTGCTTTTTGAGAAAATCCATTCGAGTTCGCAATGTTTTCCCACGATTCGGCCTGTCACTGATATTCGATCAGAGGAAAGATAGGAAATTACTTGAGGTAGAAAAGACCTACATAAAAGACATAAGGATGGATTTCAGTTTGGAATTCAAGCTCAACCAGAACAAAATTATCCTAAAGCGTTTATTTTTCCAAACACACGTCACTGGTTACAGTTATCAATTTGAACATTCAAAGGTGGGAAAGGAGGCTTCTTCAATTTTTTTATTGCCGCCAAACAATCAAACTTCAAATGAGATTGCTTTTTGAGAAAATCCATTATATCATGACTATGTCATCGTTAAGTGGAAATGAAACAGCTTGATGGAGGACTCAGTAAAATGAAACAGCCAATTAAAAAGGTTCCATGGATGATCTGTCGAGGGTGGTGACAAACGCCGACCCTGTTACAACAAGAAAAGGCGAAGAAGAGATATTCCTTTGCATAGACGGAAAGAGGAGATCAGTCAAATTTTCTAGGTTTGAAATGCATTTAGAATATTGAATAGATAAGGCACCATTTATTTCCTTCTATTATAAATAATATAATACTGAAGAGATTCAACAAAACTCCAATCTTGAGAAATCGCAGCAAACTCACTACAAGAAAAGAAGAACAACAAGCATACATTAAAGGTACTATCAGAGTCGTCATCACCCACAACAGTTTGATATCATCATTAAAGATCTCTGCTAAAAGTATTGTCAAGAGCATCAAGATGGTGAAAGACTTCAAAGTGGCAAAACTTCAAAGGAAGCACCCACATCCACAATGGTATAACTCGCACATCGCACAAACACTTCATCCTTCAAAGGAGAAACATAACTGAGAAATGGCGTGAGAGAAGTGTTGCCAGCGTTTGCGACAAACGGCGCTAATAGAAGTGTACTTTATGAACTCTGGCGAACGTCATGTGGAGTGTTGGAGTGCAAAAGAATGCTAATATTCATCATGATGACGCTGAGACGGTTAATGGTGGAAAAACTGGGAATGAGTGCCGGGGAAATTAGTTCAAAGTGCAGACTTGCACTAAATTCTCAAGTGCTGTTGTACATAATTATGTATTATTAGGTAAGTAGAAGTTAGGGCGATATGAGGTAAGGTAAGTACCTGATACGTCATAATTACTCGTGTAATTAAAACCATGGAGCTAATTAAAGCGTTAATTCCAGACTTCGCCATTCTTTCGAAATTAATTTAATTTTTCACGTACCTATGAACTTATACGATGGATTTGTAAAAGCGCAATATGTGCTGGTAAAAAATTGTGGACGTATAGAACATATTTGGTATGCGGAAAAAAACAAATTCAAGGAAGCAAATAATTTGTTCACAAAAAAGGACAAGGAAAGTAAAAAGATCAGAAAAAAAATTGGGGATGTGGAACATATTTGGTATGCGGAAAAAAACAAATTCAAGGAAGCAAATAATTTGTTCACAAAAAAGGACAAGGAAAGTAAAAAGATCAGAACATTATGAAAAATGAGAAAAGAAAACATGAGGTATAGCATGAAAGACATCCCCAAATAACCACTTCTTTTACACCCATATTTATGAACAAAATGCTGGCTCTTAAGTTCGTGCTAAGCATAGTCTCAAGGCATTTGATTGGTCAATTTTGACTTGAGACTGATCTAAGAACGATCATTCTTGTTCATAAATACGAGTGTCAGACCACTGAGATTATACACTTACCTACCTAGATCTTCCTGGAAGCATGAATCACCAAACTTACTGCACTACACCACTGTAGAATTATACAAGGAGGCATTAACCTAAGATCCCAACTCCTAACTGAACTAGGAATGTAAAAACTGAGAAGGTCAGATCATAAAGGTTACGGTTCACGATCATTGTAATCAAACTACCCATTGCTATCATGGTGCTCTATGGATTCAAAATACCTGTAGGTACCTTTCCGTATCAAAAGATACTAAAACGATCGCTTGGGTATCTTCCTATTATTATGTCAGAATCAAGTTTTTTTTAATCCATTCTTTATAGAGCCACATAGGATAGATTGAATAGGATGTTACAGACCTACACCATAGGAATCGTAGGATATATATGGACAAGGAATTTTATGTGCACCGGATGGGGTTAGCTTTTAAATCCATCCTAAGATAACTGACCATACTCTGTGAAAAAGACCTTTTTCAGCAGAGACCACGAAAAATTTTCAACTATTGAAAAATTCTAACCTCAAAATTTCATTTATTTACGTTTAAACGCTGTTGCCAAATGAAACTTTTCCTGCCAAAAAAATTCCCGTCCAATATTTTTGGAGATTATTTATTTGATAAATTTGGTTTATTTCAAAGATTTTCCAGGCTGAAAAGTATCTTAATCGTACTAAAACCATTTTTAAAACAAGACAGTCTTTTATTTCTTAAATAATGTACCTATGCTGAAAACAAGTCCGGTTAAAAAGTTTTACTGCCAAAACCAACGAGCTGGCAACATTGACTTATTTTGAAGGCGTTAGATAGTAATACATTGCCTGTGAAAAAGACCTTTTTCAGCAGACACGAAAAATTTTTAACTATTGAAAAATTCTAATCTAACCTCAAAATTTCATTTATTTACGTTTAGACGCTGTTGCCAAACGAAACTTTTCCTGCCAAAAAAAAAATTTCCCGTCCAATATTTTTGGAGATTATTTATTTGATAAATTTGGTTTAGGTATTTCAAAGATTTTCCAGGCTGAAAAGTATCTTAATCGTACTAAAACCATTTTTAAACACAAGACAGTCTTTTATTTCTTAAATAATGTACCTAGGACACCCATGCTGAGAACAAGTCCGGTTAAAAAGTTTTACTGCCAAAACCAACGAGCTGGCAACATTGACTTATTTTGAAGGCGTTAGATAGTAATACATTGCAAAATGTATTATAATATTTTAAGGCGCAAGATATGAATACGATTTTAACAAAATGTCAAGCCGCGGCCGTGGATTTTGTTGGGATTAGAATATTGTATGGGGAAAGAGGAGGACAATAAAATTATGCCTAAAAAAAAAAGTTCATAGAATTAATATCCAACCTAGATCTAGATGAGCACCGCATTTAAGGCCCCTTCGAGCTCCATTTTTCTCGTTTACTGTAGGCCAGACTCTAAAAATTTAGAGCACTAGCCCACTAGGTAACTAGGTACTAACTAAACTACCGATCCTGTAACACCTAACTTCTACCTTCCTTGATGGGTCAGTGCTGAGTGACCAGAGGTTTTAGTGCTGACTGGCCGATTATTTCAGAGTAGGTAGGTACCTACCTACATTCCAGCCTGCTTATACTTCTTGGTTCGGATTCAGTCATTTCGTCTGTTGTTAACCAAATGGGTGGTTACTTAGTTAGATAGGTAGGTACCTACCTATTTATTTAAAATTGGCCCCAAGTATGTAGGTACCTAGGTTCCTACTATAGACTAGAGTAAGTCTGCTCCTTGTAGGTCTCTCTTGGGTGTTGTACAAACGTTTTAACCACAAGAACATCGAGGTACCTCAGAAGCCTCGAAAACTTAATTGGAACATCTACCATACTACCTTGTTCTAATCTCCAATGTACCTATACCTATGTAAGGGAGATACAGTAGAACTTCGATTATTTTAACTTCTATTATTTCAACTCCAAAATCCATTTTTTTTTTTTTTTTTTTTTTTTTTTTTTAAAGGTTTTTTTTTTTTTTTTTTTTTTTTTTTTTTTTTTTTTTTCCTCTTTTTTTAGGCCTTTTTTTTCTAAGTTACATACCTACATGTAATGACAAAGTTGAATAAATAAGTGCAAGGGTGAGGGAAATGTGGAGGGGAGAAGAGGAAAAAGGAGAGAAGAAAAGAAAAGAAGAGGAGGAAGGAGGAAAAAAAAAAATTAACATGAGGCTCTCTGGAAGCCACTTCTGTGTGAAGGCGTGGTACGTGGTAGATATTTATTGTTATATGAGATATTGGGGATTTTATCTAAATGAGAAACCAAAGTTTTTGGACGCTACGTGCAACGTGCATGTTCCACCTGAGAGGCCTGAGACCCATTTCTCTGGTACCTATAATAGGTACTTGTAGCTTCTACCTACTGAGTGGAGTTGTACCTACCTGATGAGTACCTAACTGTACCTACCTAATAGAGTTGAATTTAGGTGATAACTGGGGAGAAAGTCTTCTTAGGTACCTACTTGATAAAAGGCCCCAATACCTATTTAGGAAATCAAACTGTGACTACAAAGTTTTTCCTGTGAAATCCTTCTTAAAAAATACTTAAACAAAAAGTAGATGTATGTATCTGTACCTATATTGAAGAGCTGGAAAATGTGGAAATTGGATGATAAAAAGACGATTTCCAAATTTGGCCTTTTTGTTATCAGTACAAAATCCGAGTTATCTAAGGCTGCATGGGACTACTTGAGTTTAATTCTGGGCCTATATTTTAATTATTTTTTGTTAGAATAACAAAAAATTGGTAACACGGTTCATAATTTTCATTTATCCACTAGTATATACTTACCTACCTGGTCCTGGTCCTCAGGTGGAATAGAACCGATAGGTACCTGTCCAAGTCTCCGATCGAACCGAAGTTAGATTAATTGGAAGCCTATAAACTAGATTTTGAACTTCCAGAACATAAATAAGAAGGAAAGAATAAGGGGTTTTTTCGATCTATGATGTGTGTTCTAAGCTTATCTTAACGATTAGTTTTAATTAGGATTAGACCAGAGCCCTTTTGCTTCTCGGAAACAAATTTGTGAAGTCCATAAGAAGGAGCGTGAGAGAATTGTGAGAGAGAAGAGTAAAGAAAACGATAAATAATGTAATTAGAGAAAGGAAAGAAAGAAAGGAAAAGGGAAGGAAGGAAGAGGAAGTAAACAAGTGTGAATTTATGTGTGGAAAAAAGGAGGGAGAAGGAATGAAAGATAAAAGCAAGGTCGACTTACAAGGAAGGAAGGAAAGAAGGAAGGAAGATTTATAGAGAGTGGAAAAGGAAAATAACGAAAGTAAGGTTCTAGAAATAGGAACTGGAACTAGGGTAGACTAGGAACTATATAATTACTTACCTATGGAGTATCGAATTATACGTAATGATGCAGATATGTACCTGGACTGCCTAGGTGTGGAGAGCTTTGGCCATTTTTCAAATTTTGAACGGTCGCGTCTGTAGCGGGATGTCTCCATTTTGTCTCGTAAATTTCGAGACGAGAAATTTGTCTCGTCGCGTCTCGTCGTGCATCATTACTTAAAAGTTTCAAAACTATGAAGTTCAAGAAGTCAAAGGGCGCTGGATTCAAATCAGGATTAAGGATTCGCTGTACACCCGAGGCAGTATGGCTACCATTCAGAACTCCTATTAAAACCATCCTACCATACAGCCATAACTTTAAACATTTTGTACAGCCATGGCTATAAAGAAACACGATTTTTTTTCGGGCAGTTCCCGAAACATTGATGTATGGTAGCTCATTACGGGCAGTATTTATTTTTAATTGCTTTCCCAAACATTGAAACTGAAAATATTAATAGTCTTCGAGAGTCGAACATGGATCCCGAAGCTCTGAGACGAGCGCTAATGATTTCCAAATCAAACAAATCGATTTGTTTCCTAATCATGATTTTGTAAATCTGTAGGTTAAGGTATCTGTTGACTAATATAAACTAGCTGAAGGCCAGACAGCTCTGAAACCTGCCCATGTTTTACACATTCCTCTGAAATAGATGAATTTGACTGTTTATTTATTTACTTATTTTGTCTGTCTGTTGTTTTATTTTCTGTATGCTTTCAAGTTAAAAGCTGTGTAATCTCTTCTACTTTGTAACGAGGGACATTCACTTTAAATGTCCCTCGCAATGTTGATTAGGGTTGGTCATTTCATTTGGATTCAAATGAGCTCCTTCATTTTGAAAGGCAAATAATATTGAGATGAGTGGATTCTCTGAGGGAGATGAGTGGAGTAACCCTAGTGACTAAAGCCCTGAAAGTCACGTTCCCAAGTTAGAATATAATGGAAATCATCTGGTATTCACCAACACCCTATAGTATAGCTGTAGCACTTTTTTTCTGTCAGTTACTTTCGAGACATCCAGTAGTAAAATAGAAGAACACTACATGTATGTAATGTGCACTGAAACTTTCTTCTTCCAATTTCCTCATCACTTTCGTGTTTCGAGGCACCCAGTACAGATGGAACCATAACAATAGACAAGTAGCAAAGCCCTCCTGAGAGCCTACAGTCCCCTAGTGTGGACAATTGGTACGTGCTTGGACTCACAATGAAGAGGTCGGGGGACGAAACTCGACTTGGCCTTGAAAAATCTTGAAGAACAAACAACGCTCAAGAGAGGAAGAAGCGCTTACTTAACCCGTAGGAGCCGAACTTTTTTTCTTCCATTCTTGCTGAAATTTAACCGCTTTTAACTCCGGACGGGTACAGAGTAAATATAATTATGTCAAATAATATTGAAAACTAGTGGTTGACCCGTCCTTTGTGCGGGATCAGCGCGGTATAAGAGTCATAACTTTAAAGTGCTGCCATTTTGAATTAGGATGGAATACCGACATCTACCAACTAAGGAGCTAAATTGAGAATATGGGATTGGGAATGGTAAGTTAAATGGGCAGAACTTTATAGAGATGAGTTAGAAATGAAAGCAGAAAATGGTAATTGAGAATATGGCATTGGGAATGGTAAGTTAAATGGGCAGAACTTTATAGAGATGAGTTAGAAATGAAAGCAGAAAATGGTAACGAAATTAGAGAGTAAGAATCTAGACTCTAGATTCTAGAGACAGCAAACTGTGCTTTTCTACTTTGGATAAAGAATTTTTCGAGCACAAAATCACCAAGAAAAATACTCGGATAAGACCCAATTATGTAGGTACCTCCTGAATAGATCTTGATGGTTATTTCACGTCTCTTCGGTAGGTAACAAAATAAACACTGAGTTATGATCACAACATCAGCAGTAACCATACCTACTGCCTACTGTCCATCAACTCTACAACTCTTCCGTTTTGTCAGGTGGTAAAAATTTGCCTTGGGTATTTTCATCGTCAATTGCTTATCTTCCTGGAAGGTTTACTGTAAAAGAACTATTTCCATTCCTCTAAGTATGTACTGCAATCTTGCACGGGTAACCTGCTAGTTGCTACTATAGTAAACATAACAAGCGGTTGAAATAATTTGCACTTTTCAGTTTCTGTTCGAAATGTGGTGCTCCAACATACACCAACTTTTGACAGGAGAATAGGAGATTGTTGAATGCATCAAATGCAACCTATTATTATATGCTAAGCGGGTATGGAAGGCATAAGCCAACTTGCTACCCATATACCCTCACGGGCAAAAATTCGAGACAGACTGGCTTCAGACATTTTTCTAGATCAACAATGAGTCCCGATTTTTTGCATTCTAGTATGGAAAACCCATATTATGATAACTTTAATACCTGTTCTAATAGTAAATGTTGAACATAGCAGAATCATACGGAAAGCGAGAGACTATAAGATGATCTATAGATCTGAAGGATCATAAAAGGCTTTCCACACACGGGTTGAAATGTTAACTTACCTACTCGATAGCTATCACGCCTATCATAGGCCTCAAGAGTTCTTCAGCCACCGCATGCTTCTTTACTGTCTTTTTAACTGTACAGTTTCCAGCCATTGTTTGATATTTTCTGCTCCAACTTCTCTTATGTCAGATTCTACCACAGAGAGTTTTCAGTTAATGCAGAGTTTAAGAAATACTGACCTGTGTATTTCAAATGTGTGACGTCAAAGAAAACCCTTGACACTGTGGTAACTCTTACACTCGTATTTATGAACAAGAATGATCGTTCTTAGATCAGTCTCAAGTCAAAATTGACCAATCAAATGCCTTGAGATTATGCTTAAGAGCCAACATTTTGTTCATAAATATGGGTGTTAGTGGTAAGATCGGCAATTAGAATACCAAACAGGTACTCCGTTCTCGAACTTTTTCGACGTATTCCTCTTGAAAAAAATATCTCTTGGTTCTTTTACAATCTAACGTTAGTGCGTTACTTCTACATCCGTATGTGGGGAGCCTGAAATTACAACCTGAGTCATCCATCATGCAGAAATACCACGTATCTCTGGTACTCTGGGGTGTCGGATTTAATTTCAAACCTAGCAAGACCTGAATTAGATACTCGATATGTCATATTCATAGCTGGAAAGATTTATGTACAAACATCTGGTAAGCACGGGGATCGAGCCTTGTATTTCTCTATAGCTATGTAACTACACTTCTAGAGGTTGGACTTGACTGTTATAGTCGTTATTGATAAAGGAGGGAACATCTGGATACTATAGGATTCGAAAATTCAAATGTAACGGGAGAGAGAAATTGATAATTGAGTGTAGACAGTGTAGAGAGATAAATGTTATTTTATTTATTTCCACGCAGAGATAAAAGTAATTACCTTAGAAGGAATAAATGTGCGTTTCTATTAATATTGTTACAGAACGCGTCTAGAGAGTATTTAGCTATGTATGTATAATGTATGAACTATAAACGTGAAGCCTCGAGAAGTAAAATCAAAAATGATCACTCAAGATCAGCAACGTCGAACAGAGCTGATATCTGGATTGTTCAGTGTTAAAATTTACGTGCTCTTGGCCAGAGGGAGTTTAATCATCCTTCTTATGATGTCAGGGTAGTTAATCCTGGTAGGACGTAGCCTAGGTACACTTGGAAAAAGGACGAAAAGTGGATAAAGCTTGATCTGATAACTATCCCTCCCAACTCCCAAAGCAGATAAATCAACTTTTAGATACTTTTATGTGTAAAAAAAAAAAAAAAAAATGCTAAGATGAGAAGATTCTTCCTCCAGGTTAGACTTTAATATGAACTAGCTGAGGGCCAGACAGCTCTGAAACCTGCCCATGTTTTACACATTCCTCTGAAATAGATGAATTTGACTATTTATTTATTTACTTATTTTGTCTGTCTGTTGTTTTATTTTCTGTATGCTTTCAAGTTAAAAGCTGTGTAGTCTCTTCTACTTTGTAACAAGGGACATTCACTTTAAATGTCCCTCGCAATGTTGATTAGAGTTGGTCATTTCATTTATTTGGATTCAAATGAGCTCCTTCATTTTGAAAGGCAAATACTATTGAGATGACTGGATTCTCTCAGTGAGATGAGTGACTAAGGTTGGAAAAGCCCTGAAAGTCACGTTCCCAAGTTAGAATATAATGGAAATCCGGTATTCACCAACACCCTATACTCCCTATAGTATAGCTGTAGCACTTTTTTTTTTCTGTCAGTTACTTTCGAGACATCCAGTAGTGAAATAGAAGAACACTAACATGTATGTGATGTGCACTGAAACTTTCTTCTTTCAATTTCCTCATCACTTTCGAGGCATCCAGTACAGATGGAACCAGAACAATAGACAAGTAGCAAAGCCCTCCTGAGAGCCTACAGTCCCCTAGTGTGGACAATTGGTACGTGCTTGGACTCACAATGAAGAGGATTTGGATTCAAATGAGCTCCTTCATTTTGAAAGGCAAATAATATTGAGATGAGTGGATTCTCTGAGTGAGATGAGTGACTAAGGTTGGAAAAGCCCTGAAAGTCATGTTCCCAAGTTAGAATATAATGGGAATCTGGTATTCACCAACACCCTATAGTATAGCTGTAGCACTTTTTTTTTTCCTGTCAGTTACTTTCGAGACATCCAGTAGTAAAATAGAAGAACACTACATGTAGGTATGCGATGTGCACTGAAACTTTCTTCTTTCAATTTCCTCATCACTTTCGAGGCATCCAGTACAGATGGAACCATAACAATAGACAAGTAGCAAAGCCCTCCTGAGAGCCTACAGTCCCCTAGTGTGGACAATTGGTACGTGCTTGGACTCACAATGAAGAGGTCGCGGGACGAAACTCGACTTGGCCTTGAAAATCTTGAAGAACAAACAACGCTCAAGAGGAAGAAGCGCTTACTTAACCCGTAGGAGCCGAACTTTTTTTCTTCCATTCTTGCTGAAATTAAACCGCTTTTAACTCCGGACGGGTACAGAGTAAATATGTCAAATAATATTGAAAACTAGTGGTTGACCCGTCCTTTGTGCGGGATCAGCGCGGTATAAGAGTCATAACTTTAAAGTGCTGCCATTTTGAATTAGGATGGAATACCGACATCTACCAACTAAGGAGCTAAATTGAGAATATGGGATTGGGAATGGTAAGTTAAATGGGCAGAACTTTATAGAGATGAGTTAGAAATGAAAGCAGAAAATGGTAACGAAATTAGAGAGTAAAGTAGAGAGTTCAACATGGGAGAAAAAAAAGAAAGAAATTCAATTCAATAACCTCTTATCCCTCTTTGTACCTCAGATCTAACAAACCACACACATATTAGACACCTTTAATGCACAGAGTAGGATGAGTACAGAGTTTAAATGTAATATTTCATAGGTTCAATGAAAACTGAGAAATCATAATGATATTTATGAGGTAAAAAGCTTATTGATTGATTATAGCTTATTCTTAACTCTCTACTCATAAAGGGATCTTCAAAGGGTACAAACAAACGATTAGAACAGGGGTTACCAACTTGTGAATCATGGACAGGCTGTCCAAAAACTTGTTTTGAAATAACCCACAAGGCAAAATTTTGTGGTAAGTTCAACATGGGTGAAAAAAAAAGAAAGAAATTCAATTCAATAACTTCTTATCCCTCTTTGTACCTCAGATCTAACAAACCACACACATATTAGACACCTTTAACCTTCTAATTTTACAACAATAGGATCCTTTCACAAACCTTTTCTCTTTTCTACTAAATAGAAAGAAAATTATTAGGCATTCATAAATATACTATGTAGGTACACAACAGAAATTCGACAAAAATATAGAAAACACAAATGCTAAAATATAATGTGGTTAACCGCTCCATATGAGGCCTATTCTTGTATTCGTACTGTAAAAGAACTATTTCCATTCCTCCGAGTATGTACTGTAATCTTATTGCTACTATAGTAAACATAACAAGCGGTTGAAATAATTTGCACTTTTCAGTTTCTGTTCGAAATGTGGTGCTCCAACATACACCAACGACACCTTTAACCTTCTAATTTTATAACAATAGGATCCTTTCACAAACCTTTTCTCTTTTCTACTAAATAGAAAGAAAATTATTAGCCATTCATAAATATACTATGTAGGTGTACAACAGAAATTCGACAAAAATATAGAAAACACAAATGCTAAAATATAATGTGGTTAACCGCTCCATATGAGGCCTATTCTTGTATTCCTTATGAAAAGGCTATTAATTTCTTGTTCCAGTTGTGTGCTAATGGAAATACATACGCCGAACATGGTGCCTTTGGGAGGTAAATTGTGAGATGGCCTTTATGGTAAGCCGAGAGATGTCACAAATCACAACTTTTCCTTTTTTTTCAAGAGGTTTGATAGAGAGAACTGTAACTACGGAGGTCTTATCGCCCCGAAATCGAAGAGAGAAGGAAGACAGGATAGGAGAAAGCCAGCCGTTCTGAGAACGAACATCCCATCAGGATAAAATCCGCCCCGGGCGGGAATCGAACCCGCGGCCTAGCGCTTACGAGGCAGACGCACTACCAACTAAGCTAAAAATCACAACTTTTTTTTCCTTTTTTTTTCAAGATGTTTGATCTGAGAGAACTGTAACTGCGGAGGTCTTATCGCCCCGAAATCGAAGGGAGTATAGAAGGAGAGAATAGGATGAACACAGTCGTTCCAAAGATGGACCTTATCGGTTTAGCATATCACAACTTTCGATGATGGACATACGACATACGGTGCTTCAAATAGAATGCTGCTTTTAGATAGGAAAAACTAAATCTCTAAATCAACAAAATTTTCATAATTTCTTTTTTTTTTCTATGATTTTTTTTCCATGGAGATTCAGAACTGTAACACAAATTGTCCAATTCGTTTACACTATACTTTTGACATTTTGAGTTCCTTCTTCCTTTACACTGTCTTCAGTTCCTTCATAGCTTTTTCCGTGGGTGGGTTGGTACTTGATATACCTTATTGCTACATCTCTTGCTCTTGAGTAAGATTGTAGTTATGTTAATCTTGTCTTGGGTAAGATTTTTCTTATAAAAGCGCGGGGCCCGTGGCAGTCTGCCATTCTGCCTTATGGGTAATCCGGCCCTGCTTTCGATGATGGACATACGGAGTAGGTGCTTCAAATAGAATCCTGCTTTTAGATAGGAAAAACTAAATTTCTAAATCAACAAAATTTTCATAATTTCTTTATAGAAGGAGAGAATAGGATGAACACAGTCGTTCCAAAGATGGAGATGGACCTTATCGGTTTAGCATGACACAACTTTCGATGATGTACATACGGAGTAGGTGCTTCAAATAGAATCCTGCTTTTAGATAGGAAAAACTAAATTTCTAAATCAACAAAATTTTCATAATTTCTTTTATTTCTATGATTTTTTTTCCATGGAGATTCAGAACTGTAACACAAAATGTCCAATTCGTTTACACTATACTTTTGACAATTTGAGTTTCTTCTTCCTTTACACTGTCTTCAGTTCCTTTATAGCTTTTTCCGTGGTTGAGTCGGTACTTGATATACCTTATTGCTACATCTCTTGCTCTTGAGTAAGATTGTAGTTATGTTAATCTTGTCTTTGTTACAATCCTACAGTTCATAAAAAACTTTCAATACTTTTATATTTTCTTATACATACATATTATAAGGTACTTCTACGTACTATAGGTACTTCTACATAATATCTACTTACCTATTTATATTTTCAGTTATGTTTTCCTTAAATTCTTTAATGAGGTTAGAGGTTGCTCAGCGAAAAAAGAAATTTTTCATTTTATAAAGTTTGAAAACTTGAGTACCTACCCTGGGAGTTTGTATCTAAACTACCCCTGCCTACCTTTCGCATTTTGTTTTCTTTAGAAGAGGTTCTCAGGGCCGGATTAGCCCCCCGCGGGGCCCGGGGCAGTTTCAAAGGCGCGGGGCCCCCAGTTTGGGCTGATCGAACTTGAAATTTTCAGCGCCGCAGGCGAAATTTTTCAAAAAGTAGGTAGATATGTGCCTCATGCTTTGTCACAAGTTAATTTTTGACGTACCTAATTCGTAGATATTTTCTTATCCTAATTTTCGCTGAACGCTAAAGTGAGCAAAATAAAATAGAGTGCCGCAGGCGAAATTTTTGAAAATTTTGCTAGATATTTTCTTATCCTAATTTTAGCTGAACGCCAAAGTGAGCAAAATAAATTAGAGCGCCGCAGGCGAAATTTTTAAAAATTTTGGTCCACAATCTTGAGAAATCCAGGCTCACCAAAAGTAAATTTTTCAGCGCCGCAGGCGATTTTTTTTTTTAGAAAAAACCCATAATATCTAGTGTAAGTCCTCAAAGCGCGGGGCCCCCAAAAGCCGGGGGCCCGTGGCAGTCTGCCATTCTGCCCTTATGGTAATCCGGCCCTGAGGTTCTGATTTTTCAGAACACGAAACGTCAGGAACATAAAATACATAATTTAATTTAAAATAAAAATAACATGCATAATTTAATTTGTTTGTTATAATATTTTAACTATTGCTTCTCTCAGATTTCCTTCATAGAATTTAAATATGGAGGGATAGCAAGGGGGATGATCAAATCGATTATTAATTAATATTATGTCAGAAACACGCAATTTGGATCGAATTCGCGATCTCCTTGATTGACCGGCGACTCGGCGAGTGCTTTTATCTGCCTCTTCCTCTTTCTTTTTCTTCTGCCTCTTCTTCTCTCTTTTCTTCTGCCTCTTCTTCTTCTTTTCTCTTCCTGCTTCTCTGTTTCCCTCTCCTTCTTCTCCTTCTTCTTCTCCTCTTTTCTTATTATTTCTTTTTCTTCAAAAGACCAATACTTATTTTCATCGTCAAACCTACCTACCTTGAACTGGGATAATCTCTCTCAGACCAACAGA
>NW_007378125.1:91139-127920 GCF_000475195.1 Diaphorina citri
GCCTTGCACGCGGGAGACCCGGGTTCGATTCCCGGCGGGGTCAAGAAATTTGTATCATGGAAATGATTGCTCCCGTGACTGGCTGTTGCGAGGCCCACTCAGCCTCGTGAGGAAAATGAGTAGCTATGACATGTAAATGCGCATAGCGCACAACTTTTTTTTTTCCTTTTTTTTTTCAAGAGGTTTGATAGAGAAAACTGTATAACTACGGTAACGGAGGTCTTATCGCCACGAAATCGAAGAGAGTATAGAAGGAGAGAATAGAATGAACACAGTCGTTCCAAAGATGGACCTTATCGGTTTAGCATATCACAACTTTCGATGATGGACATACGGTGCTTCAAATAGAATGCTGCTTTTAGATAGGAAAAAATAAATCTCTAAATCAACAAAATTTTCATAATTTCTTTTATTTCTATGATTTTTTTTTTCCATGGAGATTCAGAACTGTAACACAAAATGTCCAATTCGTTTGCACTATACTTTTGACATTTTGAGTTCCTTCTTCCTTTACACTGTCTTCAGTTCCTTTATAGATTTTTCCGTGGTTGAGTCGGTACTTGATATACCTTATTGCTACATCTCTTGCTCTTGAGTAAGATTGTAGTTATGTTAATCTTGTCTTCATTTAGGGCCCCTTTGAGCTCCATTTTTTTCAACTTACTGTAGGCCACACTCTAAAAATTTAGAGCACTAGCCCACTAGGTACCAACTAAACTACCGATCCTGCAACACCTAACTTCTACCTTCCTTGATGGGTCAGTGCTGAGTGACCAGAGGTTTTAGTGCTGACTGGCCGATTATTTCAGAGTAGGTAGTCCTTATTCCTTACTGAGGACACCTGGCAGAATTCTAGTCATGTCAGAGGACAGGTGATTGTCCTCCATGTGTACTCAAACTATTGGATTAGTGCCAAACCTGGACTTGAGTAAACGGAAAACGGCCATTTGGTAATATTACCAAATATTTGAGTATGCTTAATATTCTGAGTTTTTTGGCTGCTTATTATAATTCAAAATTCATGTTCACGTAGGACTTCTCGTAGGATCTTAGTTTACCTGACTCTCTTGTTTCTACGTGGTTCATTGTTCTTCGGAGTAGGTGCTATTGCTATAGAGCGGTTCTTCAAATAAGGCGGACATTTGGTAATATTACCAAATATTTGAGTATGCTTAATATTCCAAGTTTTTTGGCTGCTTATAATTCATAATTTATGTTCACGTAGGATTTCGTAGGATCTTAGTTTACCTGACTCTCTCTTGTTTCTACGTGGTTCATTGTTCTTCGGAGTAGGTGCTATTGCTATAGAGCGGTTCTAGATTCGGTGTGTAAAATTGGTGAGAAAGAATGGCAAGGTACCTGAAGAACGTCACTCCTACTATAGCATAGGTTAAAAGACTAATTACGTATTTACGTATTTTAGTCTCGTATTTTAGCCGTAGATCCTCCATTTTTCCATTTTCCAGAATTTACCAAACACGTCTTTTAAAAAAGAGTTTATACTAGCAAAGTATATCTGGGGCAGCTAATCCTCCTAGTCTAAAGTTAGAACAAATACTAGTCTAAAGTTTGGTCAACTCATTCTAAAGCTTGTGTCGATGTCGACCGAGGAGGATATTCTTGTACGAATTCTTTGAACGAATGCGGCAAAAACAGATTTTGAAGATTAAATTTGAAGGAAGGAAAGAAGGAAGGAAGATTTATAGAGAGTGGAAAAGGAAAATAACGAAAGTAAGGTTCTAGAAATAGGAACTGGAACTAGGGTAGACTAGGAGGAGGGAGAAGGAATGAAAGATAAAAGCAAGGTCGACTTACAAGGAAGGAAGGAAAGAAGGAAGGAAGATTTATAGAGAGTGGAAAAGGAAAATAACGAAAGTAAAGTTCTAGAAATAGGAACTGGAACTAGGGTAGACTAGGAACTAAATAATTACTTACCTATGGAGTATCGAATTATACGTAATATGCAGATATGTACCAGGACTGCCTAGGTGTGGAGAGCTTTGGCCATTTTTCAAATTTTGAACGGTCGCGTCTGGTTTTTTCGATCTATGATGTGTGTTCTAAGCTTATCTTAACGATTAGTTTTAATTAGGATTAGACCAGAGCCCTTTTGCTTCTCGGAAACAAATTTGTGAAGTCCATAAGAAGGAGCGTGAGAGAATTGTGAGAGAGAAGAGTAAAGAAAACGATAAATAATGTAATTAGAGAAAGGAAAGAAAGAAAGGAAAAGGGAAGGAAGGAAGAGGAAGTAAACAAGTGTGAATTTATGTGTGGAAAAAAAGGAGGGAGAAGGAATGGAAGATAAAAGCAAGGTCGACTTACAAGGAAGGAAGGAAGGAAGATTTATAGAGAGTGGAAAAGGAAAATAACGAAAGTAAGGTTCTAGAAATAGGAACTGGAACTAGGGTAGACTAGGAACTAAATAATTACTTACCTACCTATATGGAGTATCGAATTATACGTAATATGCCGATATGTACCTGGACTGCCTAGGTGTGGAGAGCTTTGGCCATTTTTCAAATTTTGAACGGTCGCGTCTGTAGCGGGATGTCTCCATTTTGTCTCGTAAATTTCGAGACGAGAAATTTGTCTCGTCGCGTCTCGTCGTGCATCATTACTTAAAAGTTTCAAAACTATGAAGTTCAAGAAGTCAAAGGGCGCTGGATTCAAATCAGGATTAAGGATTCGCTGTACACCCGAGGCAGTATGGCTACCATTCAGAACTCCTATTAAAACCATCCTACCATACAGCCATAACTTTAAACATTTTGAACAGCCATGGCTATAAAGAAACACGATTTTTTTTTCGGGCAGTTCCCGAAACATTGATGTATGGTAGCTCATTACGGTCAGTATTTATTTTTAATTGCTTTCCCAAACATCGAAACTGAAAATATTAATAGTCTTCGAGAGTCGAACATGGATCCCGAAGCTCTGAGACGAGCGCTAATGATTTCCAAATCAAACAAATCGATTTGTTTCCTAATCATGATTTTGTAAATCTGTAGGTTAAGGTATCTGTTGACTCATATAAACTAGCTGAGGGCCAGACAGCTCTGAAACCTGCCCATGTTTTACACATTCCTCTGAAATAGATGAATTTGACTGTTTATTTATTCACTTATTTTGTCTGTCTGTTGTTTTATTTTCTGTATGCTTTCAAGTTAAAAGCTGCGTAATCTCTTCTACTTTGTAACGAGGGACATTCACTTTAAATGTCCCTCGCAATGTTGATTAGGGTTGGTCATTTCATTTATTTGGATCGGGCAGTTCCCGAAACATTGATGTATGGTAGCTCATTACGGGCAGTATTTATTTTTAATTGCTTTCCCAAACATTGAAACCCAAACCTATGTAAATGATAGGGAGTCTCTATTATTTCATATTAGGTTTGGTTTTCCACGCTTCCGATGTGGGACGGGTCTGAAGCTCTGAGAGATCATGGGCGTTTGAATTCTTCAATACGTACCAAGATCAACGGAGGTTCAGATTTTATCTTGATTGCCAAAATTATTGGGGTTCATCTCGAATTCTTGAATGCCAGATCAGCAAAAATTACTTTGAACGTCATTGTGACACTCAAAGGACTTGGCTTCATCATCTCTATGACAGAGTATAATGTTGTCAATACACGGGAAAATCTGGCATTCACTGACCACTTTAAGTCGCTAATCCAGAGCCTACAAAAAATATTTCAGTAACAACTTAATTCACCACTATTCACAGTAGTCCTATGATTACGGAATACGGATCGAATGAATACGTGGTAAGGAGAAACTAAAGCGACAGTAGATAGTAACCAATAACTATAGTTGATGACTGGTCAAACAGCCATGGCTATAAAGAAACACGATTTTTTTTTCGGGCAGTTCCCGAAACATTGATGTATGGTAGCTCATTACGGTCAGTATTTATTTTTAATTGCTTTCCCAAACATCGAAACTGAAAATATTAATAGTCTTCGAGAGTCGAACATGGATCCCGAAGCTCTGAGACGAGCGCTAATGATTTCCAAATCAAACAAATCACGTGGGTGTGAAGAGGCTAAGGTTCGAATCTCACCTGCTACACCTCATCTGGTGTCCTTCATATCTTTTACAAACAAATAAGGTCGCATGACTGGTCACCACTGACACCATGTGGATGGCGTGGGTGTGAAGAGGCTAAGGTTTGAATCTCACCTGCTACACCTCATCTGGTGTCCTTCATATCTTTTACAAACAAATAAGGTCGCAGCTTGTGGCCCTGGAGAGATCTTTAGGACGGATCTAATGGTCCATTTCTTGAGAGAAGAGAGTTTTTGGTTCCTTGCTTTCATAAGATAAGAGTTAGAAGAGCTGTGAATTTGGCGTCTCCACTATTTCTAGAAGAGGTGCCTTTCTGCCCTTTTTAGGGCTTATTGTCGGCGTGAAGTCACTGAGATCTTTACAGGAACTTTGCCTTGCTTGACACCTGTACTTGGTATACTTGTCCAAATCTCAAAATCAATCTGCGATTCCACTTATTTCACCGAGAAAACAAAAACATCTGTCGCTCTGATTTGGTATTGAATTTCACCATGAATAGAGTTTACCTGAGGGTCTTGTAATGCAACCAGTGATGGTCTCGTGACGCGTGGACTGAAACTGATTCTAGAGACAGCAAACTGTGCTTTTCTACTTTGGATAAAGAATTTTTCGAGCACCAAATCACCAAGAAAAATACTCGGATAAGACCAAATTATGTACCTCCTGAATAGATCTTGATAGTTATTTCACGTCTCTTCGGTAAGTAACAAATTGAACACTGAGTTATGATCACAACATCAGCAGTAACCATACCTACTGACTACTGTCCATCAACTCTACAACTCTTCCGTTTTGTCAGGTGGTAAAAATTTGCCTTGGGTATTTTCATCGTCAATTGCTTATCTTCCTCAAGAAAAATACTCGAATAAGACCCAATTATGTACCTCCTGAATAGATCTTGATGGTTATTTCACGTCTCTTCGGTAGGTAACAAATTGAACACTGAGTTATCATACCTACTGCCTACTGTCCATCAACTCTACAACTCTTCCGTTTTGTCAGGTGGTAAAAGTTTGCCTTGGGTATTTTCATCGTCAATTGCTTATCTTCCTGGAAGGACTACTGTAAAAGAACTATTTCCATTCCTCTAAGTATGTACTGCAATCTTGCACGGGTAACCTGCTAGTTGCTACTATAGTAAACATAACAAGCGGTTGAAATAATTTGCACTTTTCAGTTTCTGTTCGAAATGTGGTGCTCCAACATACACCAACTTTTGACAGGAGAATAGGAGATTGTTAAATGCATCAAATGCAACCTATTATTATATGCTAAGCGGGTATGGAAGGCATAAGCCAACTTGCTACCCATATACCCTCACGGGCAAAAATTCGAGACAGACTGGCTTCAGACATTTTTCTAGACAACCTATTATTATATGCTAACCAGGTATGGAAGGCATAAGCCAACTTTCTACCCATATACCCTCACGGGCAAAAATTCGAGACTGGCTTCAGACGTTTTTCTAGATCAACAATGAGTCCCGATTTTTTGCATTCTAGTATGGAAAACTCATATATGATAACTTTAATACCTGTTCTAATAGTAAATGTTGAACATAGCAGAATCATACGGAAAGCGAGAGACTATAGGATGATCAATAGATTGAAGGATCATAAAAGGTTTCCACACACGGGTTGAAATGTTAACTTACCTACTCGATAGCTATCATGCCTAACATAGGCCACAAGAGTTCTTCAGCCACCGCATGCTTCTTTACTGTCTTTTTAACTGTACAGTTTCCAGCCATTGTTTGATATTTTCTGCTCCAACTTATATAATTATGTACCTATATGTTATATGTCAAATTTAATAATATTGAAAATAGTGGAAAATTCATCTAACTAATTAGACAGATCAAACTCTGACGTGGAGCAACTGAAATATTAGCAAACAAGCTGGGCCCGTCCCTCCGGGAATTTTTTAGCCCGTAGTTTATTCGATCGCGATTAGAGAAAATCAGTATGTACCTACATATGTACCTACCTAATATGTTTAATTTTCAGTTTATTATCTTGATTTGATTTTTTGAATATGGGATTGGGAATGGTAAGTTAAATGGGCAGAACTTTATAGAGATGAGTTAGAAATGAAAGCAGAAAATGGTAACGAAATTAGAGAGTAAGAGTTTTCAACATGGGTGAAAAAAAAAGAAAGAAATTCAATTCAATAACCTCTTATCCCTCTTTGTACCTCAGATCTAACAAACCACACACATATTAGACACCTTTAGTCAAAGAAAACCCTTGACACTGTGTAACTCTCAGTGCTAAGATCGGCAATCAGAATACCAAATAGGTACTCCGTTCTCCAACTTTTTCAACGTATTCCTCTTGAAAAAAATTTCTCTCGGTTCTTTTACAATCTAACGATCTAACGTTAGTGCGTTACTTCTACATCCGTATGTGGGGAGCCTGAAATTACAACCTGAGTCATCCATCATGCAGAAATACCACGTATCTCTGGTACTCTGGGGTGTCGGATTTAATTTCAAACCTAGCAAGACCTGAATTAGATACTCGATATGTCATATTCATAGATGGAAAGATTTATGTACAAACATGTGGTAAGCACGGGGATCGAGCCTTGTATTTCTCTATAGCTATGTAACTACACTTCTAGAGGTTGGACTTGACTGTTATAGTCGTTATTGATAAAGGAGGGAACATCTGGATACTATAGGATTCGAAAATTCAAATGTAACGGGAGAGAGAAATTGATAATTGAGTGTAGACAGTGTAGAGAGATAAATGTTATTTTATTTATTTCCACGCAGAGATAAAAGTAATTACCTTAGAAGGAATAAATGTGCGTTTCTATTAATATTTATTACTGTCGACTTATATCCTATATTTATTATTTTTCAAATTTACATTTATTCTAGTTTTTATCATTTTATTTGTTAGAATAAATGAAATACGTATACCAACATTGCCAATGACTTCCCCATATGCACAATGTTTCAGCTGTACCCAACCACTCAAACTACCAGGAGTAATTCAACAGAAAGAAGGTACCTAGTAAATCATGATAATGTAGGTAACTTACCTACCTAATGTTATTGCTGTAGATAAGTACCTAAACCTATCAAATTTATGAGTATACATATCTACCTCTTACGATACCATTCTGAGATAAAATCACAGCATTTTAGAACAGCTACAATTGAACGTACTTTCGTAGAAGAAGAGAAGACCTAGGTACTGCGTAGAAAGAGGATTAAGAGGAGAAAAGAGAAGAGACAGAATGAGGGACAAAAAGGAGAAAGAGAAAGTGAGAAGAGAAAAGGAATGGAGAGAAAGCAAATGAGAGAGATTGAGTAAGAAAGAGAGGACGAGAAAGTAAGAGGGACAAAAAGAGAAGGATAAAAAGGAGAGGATGAGAAGAGAGAGGAGGAAAGAGGGCATACTTACAAGTCATTAATAACTTTGCCTTGAGAAGCCTTATGATCAGTGGAGAATCTCGGAGATGAGACAAGATAGGCCTGAGAGAGACTAAATGTGTTTGAAAATCTTCGATTGACTTCTAATGGTTGCGGCCACATTTGGAAGAACCTGATTGGCTGAAAATTTTGAAATTTTGTGGCCGAGTATAAACTCAAGAGAGGGGGTTAATAATCAGTAATCAGAGTATGCTGAGAGTATCAGTACAGAAATTAGCAGATTTGGTACCTAGACTCATAGTTTTCACTCACTCCGAGATCTTAGAACTGGAACCATGAAATTTCCGATTCAGAAATTGGACTGTCCATTGATCATGGTAAAAAATATTCTTTGGTAAGTCTTGGTTCAAGAGATTTAAGAACCCTTAGGTATGTAAATCTCCGGTTATTCCTCAAATACAATTCAAACCGCGCCACTAATTCTGGTCTCCGCAGTTCCTCTGTTTTTGAATGCGAAAAATTTGAGCTCGCCCGAAATTACTCACGGCTCCTAATTTCCCCCCTTCCCCTATTTTGTTCTCGTTATTCCTCAAATACAATTCAAACCGCGCCACTAATTCTGGTCTCCACAGTTCCTCTGTTTTTGAATGCGAAAAATTTGAGCTCGCCCGAAATTACTCACGGCTCCTAATTTCCCCCCTTCCCCTATTTTGTTCTCCGGCCTCTTTTTCTCCCCGGGTCCCGATTTTCCACACATCCCCCCGGCTCTTATGTTTCATCACAACAAACTAATTAACAATGAAATGTATTTTGTTGTTCGGGTTTGTTTTGTTGAAAATTCCAAGGCTACGAGAGCTCAGAAAAGAAGAAAAGTCCATGAAAAATTTCGCACATTATTCCAGGCGACCAGTGGCGCCTATATTAGTCCTATCAGGGGGGCGCCCCGTCTTACCCCTGTGCCCCATCTTGCTCCATGTTCCTCTACATATACGTACATAGGGTATTCTTATTGAGCCTTTGTGAGACTGTCCTTTTATACATAATATTTCCTAAAATACAAGTTCTCCGGCCTCTTTTTCCCCCCGGGTCCCCATTTTCCACACATCCCCCCGGATCTTATGTTTCATCACAACAAACTAATTAACAATGAAATGTATTTTGTTGTTGGGGTATGTTTTGTTGAAAATTCCAAGGCTACGAGCTCAGAAAAGAAGAAAAGTCCATGAAAAATTTCGCACATTATTCCAGGCGACCAGTGGCGCCTATTAGTCCTATTAGGGGGGCGCCCCGTCTTACCCCTGTGCCCCATCTTGCCCCATGTTCCTCTACATATACGTACATAGGGTATTCTTATTGAGCCTTTGTGAGACTGTCCTTTTATACATAATATTTCCTAAAATATAGTATAGAAGTTCAATGACTTTCTTTGTACGAGTACTTTTGACTAATCAAATTTCCATAAAATCGGAGGAATCGTTCGAGACCTTTTATGGCAGAACAAACAAACAAACAAACAAACAGACAGTCAGACAGATAAACTTAATTAAAAATTGTAGATTTATATTTGGAACCAGGTAATTTTGTCCTTGCAAAACAATAAGTACTGTACCTACCAAGCGCTAGGCCGCGGCCCGGGGCGGATTTTATCCTGATGGGATAATGTTCGTTCTCGGAACGGCTGGATTCTCTTATCCTGTCTTCCTTCTCTCTTCGATTTCGGGACGTTAAGACCATAGCAGTTACAGTTCCCTCTGTCAAACCTCTTAAACATAAGTAGACAATTTAATAGTGACGCTGCCGCTGTCGAAAAATAATCTTTTTTCCCAAACATTTTTACACCAAGCGTGTTTTTTTCGCTAACGGCAAAAAGTTTTGGTAATGGTTTTTGAAGTTTACGACTCGGCTTTAAATACCTACTTGAATGTTGTGCCGAATTACCTACACTTTCTGTAACCCATTTCGTGTTGTTTATGAAATAGGAGACCACTTTGTACGTAGTCTTATGTTTGCCTCCAGAAAAGAGTGCTTTTGCATGATTTTTTTTATTTTTACGACTCTGCTCATCAGCTTCGCAATTTTTATTGCGAAGCATTATCCACTAATGGAGATTCCTCTACAACTACCTGAAAACGGCTACTTTCTCTGTGGCGTATAATATCTCTAGTAGCGCGGTAAAACTTTCTTGACTTGGCGGGGCGGAGCGCTACCGCGCTCCTTAATAGGTGGGAAGCACATAATTTAACATGTAGCAAAGCAAAGATATAGCAAAAGGTATCAACCGTAGGCCTAATGACCGAGTGCACAAAGAGCCTTTAAACTGGGTTTAAGATTAACTTTTGGATTATGTACCTAATAAAATAATAATCTCTGATTACTTAATCCAAGATATTAACTTAAACGGACTTTCTGGGCCCGGTCATACTTCTAAAAATTTATGTCGCTACTGGGATTCGAACCCCAGTATGATATTACTGACGATGATGTTCAACTGTCCACTAAATAATAGCAACGCTATAGTTCAACATATTTTACATAATGGGAATCTCATTCTACTGGACCTGCAGCGAAATTTTCTCTTCACCTATTCTTTTCAGGCAATTTTCAGTCCATTATTTGAAGACCAAGAAACAAGAGTGAGGACACGATGGAATTTTTATTTACTCAAGATAAGTCCAGCACTCTCCAAACAATAAGTAGCTTTAATCTTCTCCAAGTAGCTGAAATCTGATGCGTATCCAGGATCAGACCCGGATGATCGAAATTTTAGGCAGATTAGGGATTCAGGAGGCAGAGGAAGATGTTTAGCTCCGAAATAGCGCCTTTTTTTGAGCTGTCCCCCTTTAGTATTTTATTAATTTATTCAGTTCCATAGTTCTAGCATATAACTACAAAATTGCCTTTTCTTCCTCTTTTTCATACTATTTGCTTTCTAGTGTGTCACTGTCACATGTTGATAGTATTCATTCTTTTTGATTTGGGATGTTGATAGTATTGTAAGTGTGTCACAGAAATAGTACAGCCGATCCCTAAATACGGCTCTGGCTGAAATATCCTTCCAGTATCCTTCTGGCTTAAATATTCGAGTAGCTCCTTTCATTTTACCAAGGCGTACTCTCTGGTATCTTCAATAGTAGCTCCTCTAATTCTTCCAAGGCGTACTCTGTTTACTTTGGACAAGAACCGTGACTGATTCGGTGACAGTACGTGCCCAATAAATAATTGTTCACATCCTTTTATTGGGATATCCATTATTATCATCATCATTATTACTATTATTGATCTTGTCCGATTCAGGAGGCAGAAAAAGATGTTTAGCTCCGAAATAGCGCCTTTTTTTTGAGCTGTCCCCTTTTAGTATTTTATTAATTTATTCAGTTCCATAGTTCTAGCATATAACTACAAAATTGCCTTTTCTTCTATTCAGGAGGCAGAAAAAGATGTTTAGCTCCGAAATAGCGCCAATAACTTTTTTTTGAGCTGTCCCCTTTTAGTATTTTATTAATTTATTCAGTTCCATAGTTCTAGCATATAACTACAAAATTGCCTTTTCTTCCTCTTTTTCATGCCATTTGCTTTCTAGTGTGTCACTGTCACATGTTGATAGTATTCATTCTTTTTGATTTGGGATGTTGATACTATTATAAGTGTGTTACAGAAATAATACGGCCGATCCCTAAATACGGCTCTGGCTGAAATATCCTTCCAGTATCCTTCTGGCTTCAATGTTCTAGTAGCTCCTTTCATTTTACCAAGGCGTACTCTCTGGTATCTTCAATAGTAGCTCCTCTAATTCTACCAAGGCGTACTCTGTTTACTTTGGACAAGAACCGTGACTGATTCGTTGATAGTACGTGCCCAATAAATAATTGTTCACATCCTTTTATTGGGATATCCATTATTATTATCATCATCATTATTACTATTATTGATCTTGTCCATGACTATCTGGAGAGGGACTGAAAAGTCATTGTTTGCCTCTGTTTGTTTAAAAACATTGTTCGGGTTTTTGAAGATATTGAATTAGAAATTTCCTATGACATGAGGTTGTTGTTGTTGGCCTGTTGTTGAAGGACGTGGGTTTTTCTTTTTAAGATGTGCGTTTCACCGACTTTTTTATTTCGTAGCTAGGAAACATCTGCTGCATTGAGCTTTACTGGTCTGTGTTGTAACATACCCATCACAATACTTTCCATTTAGGTCTGGCACTCAGCAAGTCAGCTTTATCTACATAGAATCTAGATTTAAATTACCACAATTAGGAAGATGGAACATTTATTTAATAAATAAAACGTTGTTCTCTTTTAAGTCGATGCGATGCGATGGTTAGGTACCTACTGTTTATAATATTATTAGCAAAGTTAATGATCGATCATTTTACCAGGAATTAATCCAAGTAATATTGCATAAAGTCTGCACCCTGATCTAGTTGCAATTGCAATTATTCCAAAGAAGTCGGAAATCCGTGAACTCTGTTTATCTTTGTTAGTTATAGTTTTCAGAACTGAAGTTAGAAGTCTGAACCAACTGAAGGATAAACATCGAGGACCTCAACGTTTGAAGATTATTAAAGAAAAAGATCATGAATACACAAGAAGCAGCATTAATCTGTGAACACAAACAGAGAAATAAAAAAAAAATTGAATAAGAAAAAGAGAATATTACGATTTTTTTTTCAATTTCAATTTCTTGCTACTATCTTTTATCTTTGTAAATAACGGAATGGAATACTTTCTGCCATTTGCCAGCCAGCAATCCAATTTTCATTATTCAAATCCTTTGATTTGATTCAAACCTACCCAAAACATTTCAATATTTTCTAATAGCTCACATCTGCTCAAAATCGAGAAAATCTCAAATTTGTTCGACCTGATATCGTACTTAATTCCCATTTGATATTGCTAGATAAGCTCTACACCCTGCACGATTGTCCTGATGGCGTTGAAGATAACATATCTT
The DNA here is from genome assembly GCF_000475195.1 of Diaphorina citri. NCBI lineage: Eukaryota > Metazoa > Arthropoda > Insecta > Hemiptera > Psyllidae > Diaphorina > Diaphorina citri. The sequence continues at coordinate 103,545 of NW_007378125.1, forward strand.
GACATTAGAATTCTTATCTCATGCATCAGTTCCTACACAAGCAAGCAACCTTGCTAAGAAGCCAATGTATCCTCATGAATATCGTATTCCAGCAAGCTAACAAGAGCACACACATTTGAGATCACATTATTCCAAAGTCTGAGATATGTTCTGGGGGTGAAATCCTTTCTAATCCTTTTCTTTGCCTTTTTTGTGAGGATTTATCCAGGGACTCTTACTCGTTGTGGTAGAAAACATGAGGACAACATCAGAAACAAGATATCGGATTTATGAAACTCAATGCTTTGTGAACATTATCCTTCGGGTTCCAGGATTAGTTGCTCCAGTGATTTCAGACAAGATTCGGGTGTCTGGTAAGCCGAGAGATCCTGGCGCTTTGGTCCACGTGGTTACAGCATCTGGAGAATTAGTCAGAGGAGACAGGAATTAGTCAGATCCTATTCAGTTATCCTGCACCAAACAATTTACAATTCAGACTGTTGTAAACCCCAGTTCCTCATAACCTGAAGAAAGATTTGATGAGAAAGAAAAGGGCACGGAAGGTAAGTAAGTGCCTGAAGAGTTTGAAACTTTCAAAGTAATTGAGAAGTTTATGAAAAGGAAAAACACAATGAAGGTCAAACTGGCGAACAATATGGTTCAAAACTCAATTTGCCAATACACTAGTCAAGAAAACTAGTCGAGTCAAACCTCTTTTTTTTTAAAAAAAAAAACCCAGTTCCTCATAACCTGAAGAAAGATTTGATGAGAAAGAAGATGGCACGGAAGGTAAGTAAGTGCCTGAAGAGTTTGAATCTTTCAAAGTAATTGAGAAGTTTATGAAAAGGAAAAACACAATGAAGGTCAAACTGGCGAACAATATGGTTCAAAACTTAAATTGCCAATACACTAGTCAAGAAAACTAGTCGATTGTTCAGTGGATTGAATAGGGAACCACTCAAACTACCAGGAGTAATCCAACAGAAAGAAGGTAGTAAATCATGATAATGTAGGTAACTTACCTAGGTACCTAATGTTATTGCTGTAGATAAGTACCTAAACCTATCTACTTATGAGTATACATATCTATCTCTTACGATACCTACCTTTCCGAGATATAATCACAGCATTTTAGATAAGTACCTAAACCTATCAACTTTAGAACAGCTACAATTGAACGTGCTTTCGTAGAAGAAGAGAAGACCTACTGCGTAGAAAGAGAAAGAGGACTAAGAGGAGAAAAGAGAAGAGACAGAATGAGGGACAAAAAGGAGAAAGAGAAAGTGAGAAGAGAAAAGGAATAGTGAGAGACAGAGGGAGGATACAGAAAAAGAAAAGAGAGGGACAAAGGGCGAAATGGAGAGAAAGCAAATGGGAGAGATTGAGTAAGAAAGAGAGGAAGAGAAAGTAAGAGGGACAAAAAGAGAAGGATGCCTACTGCGTAGAAGGAGAAAGAGGAGAAAAGAGAAGAGACAGAATGAGGGACAAAAGGGAGAAAGAGAAAGTGAGAAGAGAAAAGGAATAGTGAGAGACAGAGGGAAGATACAGAAAAGAGAGGTACAAAGGGCGAAATGGAGAGAAAGCAAATGGGAGAGATTGAGTAAGAAAGAGAGGAAGAGAAAGTAAGAGGGACAAAAAGAGAAGGATAAAAAGGAGAGGATGAGAAGAGAGGAGGAAAGAGGGCATACTTACAAGTCATTAATAACTTTGCCTTGAGAAGCCTTATGATCAGTGGAGAATCTCGGAGATGGGACAAGATAGGCCTGAGAGAGACTAAATGGGCTTGAAAATCTTCGATGGACTTCTAATGGCCGCGGCCACATTTGGAAGAACCTGATTGGCTGAATATTTTGAAATCAACCAATCAGATTGCTTGATCCGAGAGTTCAACATAAACCGAGTTTAAACTCTCATTGTGGCCGAGTTTAAACTCAAGAGAGGGGGTTAATAATCAGTAATCAGAGAGAGGAAAGAGGGCATACTTACAAGTCATTAATAACTTCGCCTTGAGAAGCCTTATGATCAGTGGAGAATCTCGGAGATGGGACAAGATAGGCCTGAGAGAGACTGAATGGCCTTGAAAATCTTCGATTGATTTCTAATGGCCGCGGCCACATTTGGAAGAATCCGATTGGCTGAAAATTTTGAAATCAACCAATCAGATTGCTTAATCCGAGAGTTCAACATAAACCGAGTTTAAACTCTCATTGTGGCCGAGTTTAAACTCAAGAGAGGGGGTTAATAATCAGTAATCAGAGTATGCTGAGAGTATCAGTAATTCAGTACAGAAATCAGCAGATTTGGTAGACTCATAGTTTTCACTCACTCCGAGATCTTAGAACTGGAACCATGAAATTTCCGATTCAGAAATTGGACTGTCCATTGATCATGGGTGTCTGTTTTTAGATTTGTTATGTGTATTGACAGGCCACGTTCTCGTTACAATAGTACTAGTTAAACCGGACTGAGAAGTCTCTACAATTCTACGGGGTGTTTTAGAGAGAGATTTTTGTGTTTTGAAAATTTCAGAAAGGAATCAGTGCCCCCGTTTGAGAAGGCCGAACTCGGGACCCACCTGATGTCCGTGAGTATTTCCGAACCTTGTGTTATGGAACCAACATAGTTTTTCATAAAAAAAAGTCTAATTCAAATTCACTCTAATTCAAATTCAAATATGTAGGTCTAATTCAAATAATTATATAGGTACATACCCAATGATGGCACTAAATTTTGCAAGGTATTTTTTTCCATTATTATTATCAAATAAAGTTAACTCTGTCAAAAGGATTGAATTACATGATCATCAGTCCACCTTCAAATTTAGCTAGGATTTTCTATAGGTACTTTCAGGAGTTTGGGGAATAGTAGCAAACTAGCAAAAAATATACTTGTAGCTTGTTACTACAACCCTATAGCTTTCAAGAATTGAATGTCTTAGCTTAATATTTGAATCATCCTGTATTCCTGTAAGCTCTTGAACAATAAGGGCACTTATCAGGAATTCTCCGTTTCGAGTTTTGTCGTTCAGCTTTTTTTATGTACCTACTTACCTAGGTATATTATTATCAGTATCTAGGTACCTATATTACCTATCTAAGTGTTGGTATTGTATACGTTAGCTTTCGTTGTGAACTTGAGCCTCTTCAGGGTTTCAGTCCTTAAACACCAAAATCTTTCATTGCAGTGGAGCTGTGAACAGGTACTTACTTCCATTTTTTCAAGGGGCTAACATCACTACTGTGAAAAGGTACTTCTGTTTTTCCAACGTCACTGTGTACTACTGAAATGGTGAAGAGGTTTTCAATACCCTGCGTTCGACGACAACCCCCCCGCCTCCTCACATAAACCTCAGCAGTCAACATGTGCTCAGCTAGTGGTTGGGTCGAAGAGGTCCGTTAGGAGAATCCTGCCACTGTAAATAAAGCGTTAAAAAAAACCTATACATATCTACCTCTTACGATACCATTCTGAGATAAAATCACAGCATTTTAGAACAGCTACAATTGAACGTACTTTCGTAGAAGAAACCTATTAGGTAATAGGGTAATTAGGTGGGTAGTATTTTCGACTTAAGTACCTACTTGGGTAGGTACTGAAGTCAACCCTTTTCCCCCAGCAGGGAGGTTAGTAGATTAGATTAGATTAGATAATATGCTTTTTTATTGTACATAAAATATAAACATATATAGGTACAACGTCAATAACTTAAAACAAGGTTTCCTAACTATAAAAAATATGACATATGAATATGATTTACCTTTTTATCTATTCAGATTATAAATATCATTGAATTCATATAACACCAGAGTAACTTGCAAACTGTGAGAAAAACTGAAAAAAGTTCAGAGATCGTGATGGTTGATTCCATCCTCCACAGTCTGTATTGTCCGTAATCTGTAAGTACTCAGGTCAACCTTCATCTTGAATTGTCACCCTAGAATGCGCTGGATAGATAGATGAATAAAATCGTCACATAATTTTGGAGATGAAATTTTGAGCTACGTGAATAGAATTTTATTGATAGGTACGAGTAGGTAGGCGTAGGCAGCCACCGGTGGCACATTGGTCCAATCATTTGAATAATTACCTCGTTTATCAATAGCCATTTAGTGACATCATTTGGACAATTTACAGCAACATGTACAATAAAATTGTACACCCATAAAATCCACTTAAGAAGAAAACAGCATTCTCCTAAACAAGTAAACAACAAGTCCACATACCGTTTCACCGCCACATTTACACACTACACCCTCCTCGGGGTACGCCATCTGGAGATAAATGCGACCCCTCATTAGACCAGGCAGCTCGTTAGGGAAAGATTTATGCCCCGAACTACAAATCAACCAGATTTTCCTCCGATTAGAAAGGAGAACATGCAAAATATCAATTATGTAGAAAAATTCGAAGAATAACATGCGATGTCAAAATAAACATTGGAAAAATTCCTCTTGTCGTAAATATGAAAGACATTGGCTGTACACGGTGTTTTGCTAGCAGACAGGTGGAAATAGCGGTGAAATAAAGGTAAGTAATTAGTTTAGAAATACAGTATACCATAAGTGGTAGCTGGATAAATTTTCATCATTATTACTTATGAATAAAAGGTAGATAAACACGAGCAAAATCCAGTTTGGTAGTTTTGTCATCTCCACTAACATGTCCGTAAATATTTTGATAAATTTAGAAGTCCTTTGCTATCGATGTGTTAATATTTATTCAGAATTTATTCAGATACTTTCCTTTACTTTACTACTGTGTTATTTTAATGTTTTCAGGATATTCCTCTGATGACAATAATTATATGGCATTTCATGATATCTTTGAAGCATGTAACCTAAGGAGCATCCTTTGGACCATTCTGGAATAGGTAACACAAAAATAAATCCTGTTATTTTCACGATTTTCCAGGATTTCGAAAGTTCCTTTTCCCCCTCCAAGTTTCGTCCCCTCGAGGGAGAAGGGACGGGAAACATTTCTCATTTCAGGGAAATTTATGGTTTCGGGGACTTGGAGTGAAAAGTTCATTCCCCCCCCCTCCAAGTTTCGTCCCCTCGAGGGAGAAGGGACGGGAAACATTTCTCATTTCAGGGAAATTTATGGTTTCGGGGACTTGGAGTGCCAAGGACTTGGCTTTTATTATTTCAAACATAAATTCACAACAAAGGGATAAAAAAAAGATATTGCGGAAAGAACAAGAAGAAGATGAAAGAGTTTGAACAAAAACAAAAGACCAGAGAGTAGAAATTTAAAAAAAAAGCGATGACACGCAGGGACAAAAAAAAGCTAGGAAGAAAACGAAGAAAAATAAATGAAATATAAAAAATATATCATGAAATATGAAATAATGAGGCGACTGCAGCAATAGAATGAAAAAAATCACAAGGGGGAAAAGAAGGAGGAGGAAGAGAAGAAGAAGAAGAAAGAGGAGGAGGAGGAGGAAGAGAAGGAGGAGGAGGAAGAGAAGAAGGAGGAGGAGGAGGAGGAGGAGAAGAAAAGTTGGAGCTAGATGTCATGAAGGAAAGGTTAAAGTTCTTACTCTGCAGGTTGAAGTCTAGACCTGAGGACAGGCACGTCAGGATATTCCTCTGAAGACAATAATTATATGGCATTTCATGATATCTTTGAAGCATGTAACCTAAGGAGCATCCTTTGGACCATTCTGGAATAGGTAACACAAACTCCTATAGCATGAGGTTGTTGTTGTTGGCCTGTTGTTGAAGAACGTGGGTTTTTCTTTTTAAGATGTGCGTTTCACCGACTTTTTTATTTCGTAGCTAGGAAACATCTGCTGCATTGAGCTTTACTGGTCTGTGTTGTAACATACCCATCCAGTAGTGTCCCTCATGAAATGGGGGTGAAGGGACACAATACTTCCCATTTAGGTCTGGCACTCAGCAAGTCAGCTTTATCTACATAGAATCTAGATTTAAATTACCACCATTAGGAAGATGGAACATTTATTTATTATAACCAATAAATAAAACGGTGTTCTATTTTAAGTCGATGCGATGCGATGGTTAGGTAGGTACCTACTGTTTATAATATTATTAGCAAAGTTAATGATCGATCATTTTACCAGGAATTAATCCAAGTAATATTGCATAAAGTCTATCATGAAATGGGGGTGAAGGGACACAATACTTCCCATTTAGGTCTGGCACTCAGCGAGTCAGCTTTATCTACATAGAATCTAGATTTAAATTACCACAATTAGGAAGATGGAACATTTATTTATTATAACCAATAAATAAAACGGTGTTCTATTTTAAGTCGATGCGATGTGATGGTTAGGTACCTACTAACGTACTAACCTACTGTTTATAATATTATTAGCAAAGTTTGTTAATGATTGATCATTTTACCAGGAATTAATCTAAGTAATATTGCATAAAGTCTGCACCCTGATCTAGTTCCAATTGCAATTATTTCAAAGAAGTCTGAAATCCGTGAACTCTGTTTATCTTTGTTAGTTATAGTTTTCAGAACTGAAGTTAGAAGTCTGAAGTCTGAACCAACTGAAGGATAAACATCGAGGACCTCAACGTTTGAAGATTATTAAAGAAAAAGATCATGAATACACAAGAAGCAGCATTAATCTGTGAACACAAACAGAGAAATAAAAAAAATTGAATAAGAAAAAGAGAATATTACGATTTTTTTTTTTTCAATTTCAATTTCTTGCTACTATCTTTTATCTTTGTAAATAACGGAATGGAATACTTTCTGCCATTTGCCAGCCAGCAGGATGAAGAAGGGAAAAAGAGAACGAGACGAGAGAAAATTAATAGAAAGCAAGAGACAAGGATGAATCGGAGGGGGAGAAGGAATTGAAAGAAAAACATAGGGGCGAGAAATAAGAGCAAGGAGCGAAGGAATGATTGGGCTGATTTGAAAAATGAAGCTAATCAATTACCAGGTAGGAACACTTAGGGAGGAACGGATGGGAAGATCACGGAATCAAATTAGATATCACATAGGGGTTGAGGAGTCGAAATGACTGTGTAACAGGACAGAGGAAATCATTTCACTATGACTACGCCAGAATAAAAAGGTAAGTTCAGGTCTTTCGTGTCTCTCTCTCTCTCTCTCTCTCCCTCTCTCTCTCTCTCTCTCTCTCTCTCGAAAGTTTTGGTTCAAAGTACCTAATTCAACAAGAAAGATGTATGCACACTTGTATATTTATTTTAGGCTTGTGGGGGCTGTAAGAAAACACACATAGGCCTAAATTTAATAATCGCAAACCGATGCAAAAAGAGAGCGAGACGAGAGAAAATTAATAGAAAGCAAGAGACAAGGATGAATCGGAGGGGGAGAAGGAATTGAAAGAAAAACATTGGGGAGAGAAAGAAGAGCAAGGAGCGAAGGAATGATTGGGCTGATTTGAAAAATGAAGCTAATCAATTACCAGGTAGGAACAGTGGAACACTTAGGGAGGAACGGATGGGAAGATCACGGAATCAAATTAGATATCACATAGGGGTTGAGGAGTCGAAATGATTTAGCACTGTTTAACAGGACAGAGGAAATCAGTTCACTATGACTACGCCAGAATAAAAAGGTAAGTTCAGGTCTTTCGTTTCTCTCTCTCTCTCTCTCGAAAGTTTGGGTTCAAAGTACCTACTCGTAATTCAACAAAGATGTATGCACACTTGTATATTTATTTTAGGCTTGTGGGGGCTGTAAGAAAACACACATAGGCCTAAATTTAATAATCGCAAACCTAAATTTGTATGTCACGTCTTTTCACAGTCAACAAGGTACCGCCTGAGAGAATCTTCTTCCTTTGTGGTCGGGTATAAGGAAACGACACAAAACCTGTCATTAAAACAACGGAGGATAAAAATAGAACAAAGATAGTTTGGAAAGTAAGATGAGAAGTTGCCATAAATTAGAAAGTATATGAAAAGGAGCGAAAAACAAGGAAACTTGATAAGAAGATCCTTGGCAGAGGTGTGAATACGAGAGAGAGAGAGAGAGAGAGAGAGAGAGAGAGAGAGAGAGAGAGAGAGAGAGAGAGAGAGAGAGAGAGAGACAAATTAGATTTATCACATAGGGGTTGAGGAGTCGAAATGATTTAACACTGTTTAACAGGACAGAGGAAATCAGTTCCCTATGACTACGCCAGAATAAAAAGGTAAGTTCAGGTCTTTCTTCTCTCTCTCTCTCTCTCTCTCTCTCTCGAAAGTTTGGGTTCAAAGTACCTAATTCAACAAGAAAGATGTGTGCACACTTGTATATTTATTTTAGGCTTTTGGGGGCTGTAAGAAAACACATATAGGCCTAAATTTAATAATCGCAAACCTAAAATTGTACGTCACGTGTTTTCACAGTCAACAAGGTACCGCTTGAGAGAATCTTCTTCCTTTGTGGTCGGGTATAAGGAAACGACACAAAACCTGTCATTAAAACAACGGAGGATAAAAATAGAACAAAGTTTCACTATGACTACGCCAGAATAAAAAGGTAAGTTCAGGTCTTTCGTTTCTCTCTCTCTCTCTCCCGAAAGTTTGGGTTCAAAGTACCTAATTCAACAAGAAAGATGTGTGCACACTTGAAAATTTATTTTAGGCTTTTGGGGGCTGTAAGAAAACACACATAGGCCTAAATTTAATAATCACAAACCTTAAATTGTACGTCACGTCTTTTCACAGTCAACAAGGCACCGCCTGAGAGAATCTTCTTCCTTTGTGGTCGGGTATAACGAAACAGCACAAAACCTGTCATTAAAACAACGGAGGATAAAAATAGAACAAAGATAGTTTGGAAAGTAAGATGAGAAGTTGCCATAAATTAGAAAGTATATGAAAAGGAGCGAAAAACAAGGAAACTTGATAAGAAGATCCTTGGCAGAGGTGTGAATACGAGAGAGAGAGAGAGAGAGAGGAGGAGGAGGAAGAAGAGGCAAGAGAATTGATACATACACGAAGGAAAGAGGAAAGAAGAAATTGTAAGAGAATTGCTATACATAAATGGAGTGAGAGAAGGAGAGAGAGAGCGAGAGAGAGAGGAGGAGGAGGAGGAAGAGGCAAGAGAATTGATACATACACGAAGGAAAGAGGAAAGAAGAAATTGTAAGAGAATTGCTATACATAAATGGAGTGAGAGAAGACAAAGCAGTTAGAGAAGGAGAAGAAGAAGACGAGGGAGAGGAAGAAGAAACATGGATAAATACGGAGCAAGCAAGAGAATTGCTATACAGAAAATGTGTGCGAAAGCGGTCTCGAGGACGGAGAAAACGGAGGTCGAAAAAGGAATAAATGGAAACAGCAAAACCAGCATAATCAATAAGAATGTTTTCCATTTTATATGCCTCGGAGCCAAAGGCCTACTTCCCTACTTATAGAGAGAGATAGAAAGGGTGAGGATGGAAGGAGGAAGAAAGAAAGGATGGAGTAAGGATGACAGGAGGAAGAAAAGATGGAATGAGGAAGGAAGGAGTAAGAAAGTATGGCAGGAGAAAGTAAGGAAGAAAGGAGTAGGAGAGGATGGAATTAGGAAGGAAGGAAAGAGTGAGGAATCAAAAGAAGGAAAAAGTGAGGAAGAAAGGAGAAAGAGGGGATGGGAAGGAAGGAAAGAAGGATGGAGGTCGAAAAAGGAATAAATGGAAATAGCAAAACCAGCATAATCAATAAGAATGTTTTCCATTTTATATGCCTCGGAGCCAAAGGCCTACTTCCCTACTTATACAGAGAGATAGAAAGGAGTGGTAGAGGATGGAAGGAGGAAGAAAGAAAGAAGGGATGGAGTAAGGATGACAGGAGGAAGAAAAGATGGAATGAGGAAGGAAGGAGGGAGGAAGAGAGGATAGCAGGAGAAAGTAAGAAAGGAAGGAAGGAGGAGGAAAGGATGAAATTAGGAAGGAAGGATAACAGGAGAAAATTAGAAAGGAAGGAAAGAGGAAGAAAGGATGAAATTAGAAAGGAAGGAGGAGGAAAGGATGGAATGAGGAAGGAAGGAGTAAGAAAGTATGGCAGGAGAAAGTAAGGAAGAAAGGAGTAGGAGAGGATGGAATTAGGTACTCTCATCAACTTAATGGACTTGTGCTTCCCCACACTGGAAAAGCTTGGTCGAAAAAAAATCTCGGGCAGAATAAATTATATGTTTAATAATAATTAATTAATGACGATGATGTAGATTGTAGGTAGATAAAATTTATGTATATTAAAATATCATGTCCATAATTTAATGAAAAACCGAAGGCGACGAAAATAAAACAATATAAAGTTTTATTTACAGGCTCATTTTCACTTTTAATTTCGTCATCTTTTTTCATCCGTTCATTTTGAGTCATCTCCTTTCATCCGTTCATTTTGAGTCATCTTCTTTCATCCGTTCATTTTGAGGCCGCTGGCTTTCTCCTGTCCTGTCTTCCTTCTCTCTTATCCCTCATGGGTGAGAAGAGATACAATACTTCCCATTCAGTACTGGGTCGATCCACGAGCACCAGAAAGCAACTTAAAATAGTACAATTAAAATGGAAAATTTGGAAAAAAACGATTCCAATTTTTCGTCGACTCTGGGAATCAAACCCGATACCTTCTGCATGGCAAGCAAGCGTAATAACACTGTGCTCCTTGCTCGTATAATCAAAAAATTGCTTCTTTTTTGTCTAGGTTATGAAGTTATATTCAATATGTTTATTTTGATTTGTTTGCAGGAAGCGCTCATATTCGCGGGTAAAGAGATGGAGATTCAGTTCCGAATGTCCAAGCCGCTGACAGACTTCATGTCGACGCTGCACAAAAACGGCGCTTGTAATTGGATAAATAAGGCATGTTTTTTCATTATTATAATAATTAGTAACATGCATGTTTAATAATTAGGTAGGTTTTAGGTATTTATTGGGGAGTTGTAATTGGAACCACAGAGAGACTAAAACTCAAGAGTGGTACTTTCGAATGAACAAATTAAATGCTGTTGAATGTATACCTTCAAGGAATAGAACTCACCAGAGCCTCTCACATATCTCAAATCCTCATTATAACCCACTGAAATTCCCCTTGGTCTTGGTTAGTTTTGACATTTCTTCTCAGTTACTTTTGGTAAGTAAATTATTCTGATGTTTATTTTATCCTGTGTATTCCTGAGTCTTAAACCTCAAAGAAACAACACTCACCAGAGCCTCTGGTCCTATCTTAGGTCCTCAACTTCTCATTATCTACTGAAAATTCCCCTCTTACAGGAAAACCAGCGTAATCAATAAGAATGTTTTCCATTTTATATGCCTCGGAGCCAAAGGCCTACTTCCCTACTTATACAGAGAGATAGAAAGGGTGAGGAATGAAGAAGGAAGAAAGAAAGAAAGGATGGATGACAGGAGGAAGAAAAGATGGAATGAGGAAGGAAGGAAGGAGGGAGGAAGAGAGGATAGCAGGAGAAAGTAAGAAAGTAAGGAAGGAGGAGGAAAGGATGAAATTAGGAAGGAAGAATAGCAGGAGAAAATTAGAAAGGAAGGAAGGAGGAGGAAAGGATGGAATGAGGAAGAAAGAAAGGATGGAGGAAGGATGACAGGAGGAAGAAAAGATGGAATGAGGAAGGAAGGAAGGAGGGAGGAAGAGATGATAGCAGGAGAAAGTAAGAAAGGAAGGAAGGAGGAGGAAAGGATGAAATTAGGAAGGAAGGATAGCAGGAGAAAATTAGAAACGAAGGAAAGAGGAAAGGATGCAATCAGGAAGGAACGATAGCAGGAGAAAATTAGAAAGGAAGGAAAGGGGAAGAAAGGATGAAATTAGAAAGGAAGGAAAGAGGAAGAAAGGATGAAGTTAGGAAGGAAGGATAGCAGGAGAAAATTAGAAAAGAAGGAAAGAGGAAGAAAGGATGAAATGAGGAAGGAAGGATAGCAGGAGAAAATTAGAAAGGAAGGGAGGAAGGAGGAGGAAAGGATGGAGAACGAAGGAGTAAGAGTGTATGGCAGGAGAAAGTAAGGAAGAAAGGAGTAGGAGAGGATGTAATTAGGAAGGAAGGAAAGAGTGAGGAATCAAAAGAAGGAAAAAGTGAGGAAGAAAGGAGAAAGGGGGGATGGGAAGGAAGGAAAGAAGGATGGACGGACAACTAATAGGAAGAACGAGGGTTACAAAATTTGCCATTGAAACTTTGCCTGATATGGGGGAGACGTGTTGACAGTTGTGCAGAAAATTTTATGCGTCGATATCATGATAGAAAAAAAAAATACATGGCGCTATTCGATATCTTTCTAAATGGCAAGAACCCGATAGGAAATAGAAACGCGAGGTACTATCTACATTTAGAAACATCTCTTCCTTCGTTTGCTGATTAGCTGATCAGTCTGAAAGTCTGAAGTACTCTGAAGGCGTATTTTCTTTTTGCAATTTTCAGGTGGTAATGATAGGAAAAGCGGAAATGGAACTATGAAACCCAGGACACTTAAATTCCTGCTGAAAGGTTCCTGATTATCAAGCTAATCAAGGGTACACGAAATAAGACTTGGGTAATTCTTCAACATTTCAAGATATCTGCCAATTTGCGAAAACGCCAAAAATCTGACTCGATAAATTTAGAAAAAAAAGGTGGATTGCTTGGTTATCGGGTCAATGTCCCTTTCTAAATACATACATAAGAAGGAAAACTAGCTTTAAATGGTCAAATATAATTCGAATCATTATGTCATCAAATTTGTAGATATCAAATCATTAAGTATTGACAATTCCTGCTGAAAGGTTCCTGCATGATTATCAAGCTAATCAAGGGTACACGAAATAAGACTTGTGTAATTCTTCAACATTTCAAGATGTCTGCCAATTTGCGAAAAAGCCAAAAATCTGACTCGATAAATTTAGAAAAAAAATGGTGGATTGCTTGGTTGTCGGGTCGATGTCCCTTTCTAAATACATACCTATGAAGGAAAACTAGCTTTAAATGGTCAAATATAATTCGAATCATTATGTCATCAAATTTGTAGATATCAAATCATTAAGTATTGACAATTTGACGTGCAATTTTCGACCTAAAAGTCCTCGAAGTTTCGTTTTCTCGGTAATCTGTTCAAAGTTTGTTGAAAGCCTCCTGCCCTCTCCCCTTTCCACCCCTAATAGGTAATTTGGGAAATGTTTCGTCGAATTCTGTTTGTCACGCTACTGCTTAATACATAATGAAAACGTATTCACATGGATACTGCCCTCTCTCCTTTCCACCCCTAATAATTTGGGAAATGTTTCGTCGAATTCTGTTTGTCACGCTACTGCTTAATACATAATGAAAACCTATTAGGTAATAGGGTAATTAGGTGGGTAGTATTTTCGACTTAAGTACCTACTTGGGTAGGTACTGAACTCAACCCTTTTCCCCCAGCAGGGAGGTTAGTAACTTGCAAACTGTGAAAAAAACTGAAAAAAGTTCAGAGATCTTGATGGTTGATTCCATCCTCCACAGTCTGTATTGTCCGTAATCTGTACTCAGGTCAACCTTCATCTTGAATTGTCACCCTAGAATGCCCTGGATTGATAGATGAATAATCGTCACATAATTTTGGAGATGAAATTTTGAGCTACGTGAATAGAATTTTATTGATAGGTACGAATAGGTATTCGTAGGCAGCCACCGCTGGCACATTGGTCCAATCATTTGAATAATTACCTCGTGTATCAATAGCCATTTAGTCACATCATTTGGACAATTTACAGCAACATGTACAATAAAATTGTACACCCATAAAATCCACTTGAGAAGAAAACAGCCTTCTCCTAAACAAGTAAACACCAAGTCCACATACCGTTTCACCGCCACATTTACACACTACACTCTCCTCGGGGTACGCCATCTGGAGATAAATGCGACCCCTCATTAGACCGGGTAGCTCGTTAGGGAAAGATTTATGCCCCGAACTACAAATCAACCAGATTTTCCTCCGATTAGAGAGGAGAACATGCAAAATATCAATTATGTAGAAAAACTCGAAGAATAACATGCGATGTCAAAATAAACATTGGAAAAATTCCTCTTGTCGTAAATATGAAAGACATTGGCTGTACACGGTGTTTTGCTAGCAGACAGGTGGAAATAGCGGTGAAATAAAGGTAAGTAATTAGTTTAGAAATACAGTACCATAAGTGGTAGCTCTGGATAAATTTTCATCATTATTACTTATGAATAAAAGGTAGAAATCCAGTTTGGTAGTTTTGTCATCTCCACTAACATGTCCGTAAATATTTTGATAAATTTAGAAGTCCTTTGCTACCGATGTGTTAATACTTATTCAGAACTTTACTACTGTGTTATTTTCATGTTTTCAGGATATTCCTCTGATGACAATAATTATATGGCATGAAATCTTTGAAGCATGTAACCTAAGGAGCATCCTTTGGACCATTCTGGAATAGGTAACACAAAAATAAATCCTGTTATTTTCACGATTTTTATGTCCGTAAATATTTTGATAAATTTAGAAGTCCTTTGCTATCGATGTGTTAATACTTATTCAGAACTTTACTACTGTGTTATTTTCATGTTTTCAGGATATTCCTCTGAAGACAATAATTATATGGCATTCCATGATATCTGGACTCCTTTGGACCATTCTGGAATAGGTAATACAAAAATAAATCCTGTTATTTTCACGATTTTCCAGGATTTCGAAAAAAGTTCATTTCCCCCCTCCAAGTTTCGTCCCCTCGAGGGAGAAGGGACGGGAAACATTTCTCATTTCAGGGAAATTTATGGTTTCGGGGACTTGGAGTGCCAAGGACTTGGCTTTTATTATTTCAAACATAAATTCACAACAAAGGGATAAAAAAAGATATTGCGGAAAGAACAAGAAGAAGATGAAAGAGTTTGAACAAAAACAAAAGACCAGAGAGTAGAAATTTAAAAAAAAGCGATGACACGCAGGGACAAAAAAAAAAAGCTAGGAAGAAAACGAAGAAAATAAATGAAATATAAAAAATATATCATGAAATATGAAATAATGAGGCGACTGCAGCAATAGAATGAAAAAAATCACAAGGGGGAAAAGAAGGAGGAGGAAGAGAAGAAGAAGAAAGAGGAGGAGGAGGAGGAAGAAGAAAAAGAAGAAGGAGAAGAAGGAGGAGGAGGAGAAGGAGAAGAAAAGTTGGAGCTAGATGTCATGAAGGAAAGGTTAAAGTTCTTACTCTGCAGGTTGAAGTCTAGAAGAAGAAAAAGAAGAAGAAGAAGAAGAAGAAGGAGGAGGAGGAGGAGGAGGAGGAGAAGGAGAAGAAAAGTTGGAGCTAGATGTCATGAAGGAAAGGTTAAAGTTCTTACTCTGCAGGTTGAAGTCTAGACCTGAGGACAGGCACAGGTTTCAGAAAAAACTTGGTGAGAATGAGGGAAGGATTTTCCGGACTCTTCTGCAATATTTCAGGGGTTTTTACCTAACACATATTACGAGTATATTTTAGTACACATTCGATAAGTCACAAGCTCACAAGGTCCACTGGGGTAGATTTTCAAATTAATAAGGATAAAACTATATTAAAATTCCATACCTCGCCTCGGCTGGGATCGAACTTGCTCTCTCCTGTTTACCAGGCGAGAGTCTTGACCAACTTGGTGAGAATGAGGGATGGATTTTCCGGACTCTTCTGCAATATTTCAGGGCCTTTTACCTAATACATACGAGTATATTAGTACACATTCGAGAAGTCACAAGCTCACAAGGTCCACTGGGGTAGATTTTCAAATAAATAAGGATAAAATTCCATACCTCGCCTCGGCTCGGATCGAACTTGCTCTCTCCTGTTTACCAGGCGAGGGTCTTGACCACTACGCCACCGAGGTATGTACTATGTCACCGAGGCAATAATAGCAATCTTTTCAAAAAGATTGGAGTTAGAACGAATAACAGAAGAAAAATCACAGAAAAGAGGCCCCGAGGTCGGATGGAAAAAGAAAATGTACGAGAGACTTTATAATAGAAATAAATGGTGCAAACATCTCCAGGAAGAAAAGCCTTAATAGGTTCTTAAGTGGGTAATTTTTCTCCCCCGAGCAAGCTTGAGCAACCTTTGCACCTGACATATATCATTCATGAGGGAAAGTGCAAGCTTGGGTGGAGAAATTGGAGCTGTCTGGAGTTAGGTACTCAAACCCTTTCATGATTTGAAGAGATGGGAGTTTTGTCATCTCCACTAACTTACGTTTAGGTAGATGCTAGATGCCTATCTCTGGAGTTAGTGGGTCAAACAAACCCTTTCATGATTTGAAGAGATGGGAGTTTTGTCATCTCCACTACCTTACGTTTAGGTAGATGCTAGATGCCTATCTCTTAATTCAATGCTATTATTTCTATTCGCTTCCACGCGGGTTAGGATATTAGGTACCTACTCAAACCCTTTCATGATTTGAAGAGATGGGAGTTTTGTCATCTCCACTAACTTACGTTTAGGTAGAATGTAGATGCTAGATGCCTATCTCTCAATTCAATGCTATTATTTCTATTCGCTTCCACGCGGGTTAGGATATTTGGGAGTTTTGGCGTCTCCACTAATTCAATGCTATTCTCTATAAGTAAATATACAATGTTTATCTTCTTGCTTCTTATTCATCCAATTATGTACCTAGTATGTAACATTCTATGGGAATGCTACGACACTGACTCGACCAATCTATCAGATGTTTCAGTGATATGATACAGGAACAAATATTATAGTTGTTTGGGAAGATATGTGGAAAGAAAACTCCAAGAAACAATATTCTCTCACAATGAAACCCAAAGCCTCTCATGTGTTTGGTGTCTTGTAATTGAGGAAATAGAAATATATTTAAAATGTTACTTACCTATTCTTGTTGTAATTGGATAAATAAGGCATGTTTTTTCATTATTATAATAATTAGTGACATGCATGTTTAATAATTAGGTAGGTTTTAGGTATTTATTGGGGAGTTGTAATTGGAACCACAGAGAGACTAAAACTCAAGAGTGGTTTTAATTCAATGCTATTATTTCTATTCGCTTCCACGCGGGTTAGGATATTATTTGGGAGTTTTGGCGTCTCCACTAATTCAATGCTATTCGATTGCATTCTACTTGCAGAGTTGGAAATTTTGTCATCTCCACCAATTCAGCTCATCAATCCCATTCTACCTATTCCATTCAATGTGTAGAAGATACATAGTGGGGAGTTTTGCCACCTCCACTAATTCAGTAAAATCAGTACTCCTTTTCATACATAAATTATGAACAGTAAAACTTTTCCTTTAAACTCGTGCTTTCTTGAATCTATTCGATTGCATTCAACTTGCAGAGTTGGAAATTTTGTCATCTCCACCAATTCAGCTCTTTCAGATATTTATCTTCGATCAATCCCATTCTACCTATTCCATTCCATGTGTAGAAGATATGTACATAGTGGGGAGGTTTGCCATCTCCACTAATTCAGTAAAATCAGTACCTATACTCCTTTTCATACATAAATTATGAACAGTAAAACTTTTCCTTTAAACTCGTGCTTTCTTGAATCAAGCCCCTGGTTTACACTCTTCTTGTATTATCGGAAAAAGATGAAGAAAAAAAAAAATCATTTTTTTGTAATCTGTGGATTAAAATGAACAAAATTATTATTATTTTTATTGTTTCTAGTCTGTATTTAAATTTATTTTGAAGCAATCAGATGAATCAGATACACTACTTTTTAGATCTGTTTCTACCTAGGTGTATGTAAGACTTTGCTTTCGAAGGAACAAATTAAATGCTGTTGAATGTATACCTTCAAGGAATAGAACTCACCAGAGCCTCTTACATATCTGAAATCCTCATTATAACATTTATAACCCACTGAAATTCCCTTCTGGTCTTGGTTAGTTTTGACATTTCTTCTCAGTTACTTTTGGTAACTAAATTATTCTGGTGTTTATTTTATCCTGTGTATTCCTGAGTCTTAAACCTTAAAGAAACAACACTCACCAGAGCAGAGCCTCTGTCCTATCTTAGGTCCTCAACGTCTTCTCATTATCTACAGAAAATTCCCCTCTGGTCTTGCTTGGTATTTCATCTCGGTTACTTTTGGTAAGTAATTTACTTTGGTGCTTATTTTATACTCAGTATTCCTGAGTCTTAAACCTTAAAGAAACAACACTCACCAGAGCCTCTGTCCTATCTCAGATCCTCATTATAATCCACAGAAATTCCCCTCTGGGCTCAGTTAGTGTTGGTAAGTAATTTACTCATGTTTATTTTATCCTGAGGTGATAGCACGTGATGGAGTCACACTTGACGCTCGGATTTTGGTCGAATCCTCTCTTTGTATTTGAATGTTTGCTCAAGCATGGAGACACAACACACTCTCATCAACTTAATGGACTTGTGCTTCCCCACACTGGAAAAGCTTGGTCTAAAAAAAATCTCGGGCAGAATAAATTGTATATTTAATAATAATTAATTAATGACGATGATGTAGAATTGTAGATTGTAGGTAGATAAAATTTATGTATATTAAAATATCATGTCCATAATTTAATGAAAAACCGAAGGTGACGAAAATAAAACAATATAAAGTTTTATTTACATGCTCATTTTCACTTTTAATTTCGTCATCTTTTTTCATCCATTCATTTTGAGTCATCTTTTTTCATCCGTTAATTTTGAGTCATCTTCTTTCATCCGTTCATTTTGAGTCATCTCCTTTCATCCGTTCATTTTGAGTCATCTTCTTTCATCCGTTCATTTTGAGGCCTGAACAAAGATAGATTGAGTACCTACGTACATTTCTGGATCGAGCTGGCCTCAAGAGGATAACACACGAAAAAGTTAAAATCCTAGGATCCTGGGGGGAAAAAAGCGACCAAGAGAAAGTACCTTTGGCCTACTGTGAGTTAACGTCTATATTAAAGGAGGTTCAAACCAAGGAGATTAAAATCGAGCAAGATATGTGCTTATCCCAACCCATGCTCACCTGAAAGCTCTTCGCTGCTGAGAGCATTGTTGTAATTATCACATTAACTCCTTCACGGGCACGTTTCCAAAGATGGCCATCTTTTTTCATCCGTTCATTTTGAGTCATCTCCTTTCATCCGTTCATTTTGAGTCATCTTCTTTCATCCGTTCATTTTGAGTCATCTACTTTCATCCGTTCATTTTGAGTCATCTTCTTTCATCCGTTCATTTTGAGTCATCTACTTTCATCCGTTCATTTTGAGTCACCTCCTTTCATCCGTTCATTTTGAGTCATCTTCTTTCATCCGTTCATTTTGAGGCCTGAACAAAGATAGATTGAATACCTACGTACATTTCTGGATCGAGCTGGCCTCAAGAGGATAATACACAAAAAAGTTAAAATCCTAGGATCCTGGGGGGAAAAAGGCGACCAAGAGAAAGTACCTTTGGCCTACTGTGAGTTAATGTCTATATTAAAAGAGGTTCAAACCAAGGAGATTAAATCGAGCAAGATATGTGCTTATCTCAACCCATACTCACCTGAAAGCTCTTCGCTGCTGAGAGCATTGTTGTAATTATCACATTAACTCCTTCACGGGCACGTTTCCAAAGATGGCCATCTTGAATAGAGTAGCACCCATCGTCAGTGAACCCTTCAGAGTCAATAGACCCTCCAGTCACCACAATATAGAGAATGTCCACGTATTTTAAATTTAAAAAAAAAATCTAGAAAAAAAGAAACTGAAAGAAATAGGTAGGTATACCTTATCCATTTGAATATGGCAGCAAGGATTCATCTAAAAAGTAGGCTACGTTGCCAAACGTGTCAAAGGTTCAACGGTAGAATACCAGTCAGCACAATATAGAGGATGTCCACGTATTTTAAATTAAAAAAAAAAAAAATCTAGAAAAAAAGAGACTGAAAGAAATAGGTAGGTAGGTGTTTTTTTTTTCTCCTGAAGTGTCCTATAATGAACCTGTCAGGCGATGTTTATTTACGTTATAAAGCATCAATATTTTATTAAGCATGCGTTGGTTATTGAGCATGTGCATAATATGAAATTGATAGGAATTTTTGTCCTTCAACAAGGTATTGTTCTGAGGTTTGTAAAGAGGACTCACCAGAGCCTCTTACATATCTGAAATCCTCATTATAACCCACTGAAATTTCCCTCTGGTCTTGGCTAGTTTTGACATTTCTTCTCAGTTACTTTTGGTAAGTAAATTATTCTGGTGTTTATTTTATCCTGTGTATTCCTGAGTCTTAAACCTTAAAGAAACAACACTCACCAGAGCCTCTGTCCTATCTCAGATCCTCATTATAATCCACAGAAATTCCGCCTGTAGGGAAGTTTCGTCTGGTGCAGTGGTGCAGTTTACAATAGAGGCTTTGTTTCCACTCATGAGTGTGTTTCCCAAGTTGTTAACTGGAGCTTTTATGTGAGGGAAATGTTTTTCTTTCTAGGAGAGAGACAGAGAGTGGAGGGAGATGAGAGAGAGAGAGAGATAGGGAGTAATTTTTCTAAAGTAGATGCGTCAGTAAGTAAGTAAGTTTTTAAATGGGCATTTTATACATATGAATGTCCTCTTGTTTGTTTCAATAATAAATGACCAATTAAACTAATAATCAAACAACTAAAATGGCATTATCAAACAACAACTGGAACAGGGATCACTGTTTGTTTTGCGAGTTACTCGTATAGTAACGTAGATCACTATTCATTCCACTACTGAAAACGATATCTTTTCCTGACAGCAGAAGTCTGATGGTATT
Organism: Diaphorina citri; assembly: GCF_000475195.1. Taxonomy (NCBI): domain Eukaryota; kingdom Metazoa; phylum Arthropoda; class Insecta; order Hemiptera; family Psyllidae; genus Diaphorina; species Diaphorina citri. The sequence continues at coordinate 124,145 of NW_007378125.1, forward strand.
TCAAACAAAGGGATAAAAGAACTCGAACTTCTGAACATCTTTCAAGAAAACTTTTCTGAAAAATATCGAAGAGACAATTCCGAACAAATCTAGACAAACAAAAGTAGATGCGTCAGTAACTCAGTAAGTAAGTAAGTAAGTAAGTAACCAATAGTAATAGCTCTTGGAAACATAGAATTTTCTATCTTTGTAATATCCATACAATTTTGCTTTTTAAATGGGCATTTTATACATATGAATGTCCTCGTTTGTTTCAATAATAAATGATCAATTAAACTAATAATCAAACAACTAAAATGGCATTATCGAACAACAACTGGAACAGGGATCACTGTTTGTTTTGCTAGTTACTCGTATAGTACGTAGATCACTATTCATTCCACAACTGAAAACGATATCTTTTCCTGACAGCAGAAGTCTGATGGTATTTCAAACAAAGGAATAAAAGAACTCGAACTTCTGAACATCTTTCAAGAAAACTTTTCTGAAAAATATCGAAGAGACAATTCCGAACAAATCTAGACAAACAATAGCCGAAACAATAATGACAGTAAACAATAACAATATGAAACAATAACAGAATCATATCCGGGGTGGCAATAGGGAAAATAGATTTTGTCTTTGGACAATGTTGACAACTTGTCGGCAATTTTTAGCTTATTTATTAGAAAATATATCTAACCTACCTACTACAATACTACATGACTCATTGTCAAAAAGAGAAAGGAGGACATTCCTTATGTCTAAACGGGTTATTATTAACATTAAGGACCAAATGCCCACGAAGGAAAATGAAATTTCACCAGTTCCTATAGTATAGTGGATCACTGAAGTTAACCAACGTTGCGCATGGTTAGTATCCGGATTGGTGGTTGACAACTTGTCGGCAATGTTTTAGCTTATTTATTAGAAAATATATCTATCTACCTACTACAATACTACATGACTCATTTACAAAAAGAGAAAGGAGGACATTCCTTATGTCTAAACGGGTTATTATTAACATTAAGGACCAAATGCCCAAGAAGGAAAATGAAATTTCACCAGTTCCTATAGTATAGTGGATCACTGAAGTTAACCAACGTTGCGCATGGTTAGTATCCGGATTGGTGACTTTGCTATCTGGGCAATTGCGTGCCGCCGCCTTTTCTCGGACCCACTGAAGCTGGGTGAGGTTAATGTGAGGAGGTTGGTAGTTTGTCCGAATGGTGAGTAAAACCCCGGCACTAAAAACTGACGTAAAACCCATTGGAAGCCAGCCTAGTTAGCTTAGTTGGTAGCGCGTCTGCCTTGTTAAGCGCTAGGTCGCGGGTTCGATTCCCGCCCGGGGTGGATTTTATCCTGATGGGATAATGTTCGTTCTCGGAACGGTTGGCTTTCTCCTATCCTGTCTTAAGAGAGAGAGAGAGAGAGATAGGGAGTAATTTTTCGAGCTGTTTTTCTAAAGTAGATGCGTCAGTAAGTAAGTAAGTAAGTAACCAATAGTAATAGCTCTTCTCTTGGAAACATATAATTTTCCATCTTTGTAATATCCATACAATTTTGCTTTTTAAATGGGCATTTTATACATATGAATGTCCTCTTGTTTGTTTCAATAATAAATGATCAATTAAACTAATAATCAAACAACTAAAATGGCATTATCAAACAACAACTGGAACAGGGATCACTGTTTGTTTTGCTAGTTACTCGTATAGTACGTAGATCACTATTCATTCCACTACCTACTGAGAACGATATCTTTTCCTGACAGCAGAAGTCTGATGGTATTTCAAACAAAGGAATAAAAGAAATCGAACTTCTGAACATCTTTCAAGAAAACTTTTCTGAAAAATATCGAAGAGACAATTCCGAACAAATCTAGACAAACAATAGCCGAAACAATAATGACAGTAAACAATAACAATATGAAACAATAACAGAATCATATCCGGGGTGACAATAGGGAAAATAGATTTTGTCTTTGGACAATTTGACAACTTGTCGTCAATGTTTAGCTTATTTATTAGAAAATATTATATCTACCTACCTACTACAATACTACATGACTCATTGTCAAAAAGAGAAAGGGGGACATTCCTTATGTCTATTAAACGGGTTATTATTAACATCAAGGACCAAATGCCCAAGAAGGAAAATGAAATTTCACCAGTTCCTATAGTATAGTGGATCACTGAAGTTAACCAACGTTGCGCATGGTTAGTATCCGGATTGGTGACTTTGCTATCTGGGCAATTGCGTGCTTCTGCCTTTTCTCGGACCCACTGAAGCTGGGTTGGGTTAATGTGAGGAGGTTGGTAGTTTGTCCGAATGGTGAGTAAAACCCCGACACTAAAAATAATGACCTTAGCGTGACGTAAAACCCATTGGAGGCCAGCCTATAGTTACTACTTAGCTTAGTTGGTAGCGCGTCTGCCTTGTTAAGCGCTAGGCCGCGGGTTCGATTCCCGCCCGGGGCGGATTTTATCCTGATGGGATAATGTTCGTTCTCGGAACCCCTCCTCTTTCTACTTCTCTCTACAGAGAAGGAGGGAGGTCCTTCTCTCCTCCTTATTATCTTTCTTCTTTTCATTATTTCACTTCTCTCTCCTCCACATCCTTATCTTTATCCTCCTCCTATTATTCTTCTTTTTCTTCCTCTTCCTCTCCTTCTTCTCCTTCTTCAAATCATCCCCGCTTTCTCTTTCTCCTCATTGGTAGTAACACATTGACCCTTCCTTAGTTGCGGCGAAATCTGTCAAAAGGCAAAATGAGACAGGCGAAAGCAAGAAATCTTCAACAGTCAACATCTAATCAGCTTTTTTTATTTAAGTTGTCCCTCTATCCACCCTTGGTGGGCGATTGATGGGGGGCACCTGCCGCGCCGGCTTTCGCCTCAATCCCCCATCGTACACCCCTTACTTTTGGGTTCGAGACTCAGGGCTGGATTATTTTCTGTGGGCAAAAGGGCTGTTTGATGATCTCTCGCCCACTTCTTTTGGTAGGTAGCACATCTTTTCTTTGTTGTTTTTTTCGCTGTTTCTCTCCTCTTACTCTTTGCTTTTCTTCTTCTACTTCTTTCCTTCCTCTACTTCGTCGTCTTCTTCTTTCTCTCTTCTTCGTTTTTCTTTCTTCTTCGTTTTTATTTCTCTCACACTCAAGTGCTTTTGACCTCTAATATGGCTCTTGGTCCCTCTAAAAGCCGGGTCTTGGCCTTCCTTACAAAGGCCTCCTCCGGCCCTGTCTCCCCTCCGAGCACTCTTAACAATGTCAGAGACCTATTAATAAAAATATCAAATAATACAAACCTCTCCTCCTTGTCAATGTTTTTTCCACTCGGCTGAATACAAACATTTCCTGAGCCCCCTCGCAAATTCCCCGGAAAATTCTTAGGGCGGAAGAATTCAGAAAAAAAAAAAGAAATAGAGGGAGAGAGAGAGAAAGAAAGAAATAGAGAGAGGGAGGGAGAGAGAGAAAGAAAGAGAGAGAAAAAAATAAAGAGAGAGAGAGAGAACTAGATAGAGAGGTAGGAGAGACATATTGTGTAGGTAATTTAGAGAGAAAAATTCTAAGAAAGAAAAAGGAAAGAATGTTTCCCTAAAAATGTTTTCTGTGTAAATCCTAATGTAGGCAATAAGCAGAGCTAACAAGGAGACAAGAGAGAGAGAGAGAGAGGGAGAGAGAGAGAGAGAGAGGGAGGGAGAGAGAGAGAGAGATAAAGAGAGAGAGAGATAAAGAGAGAGAGAGAGAGAGAGAGAGAGAGAGAGAGAGAGAGAGAGAGAGAGAGAGAGAGAGAG
>NW_007378125.1:129592-151467 GCF_000475195.1 Diaphorina citri
TTTTTTTTTTAACGAGAAAATTCAAAAGCCCAAGGCTCGAAGAGTTTTTTTTACTTTGAACCCAGATATATTATGAAAATGACACCCCCCTCCCTCATTTCTGAGTGGGAATGGTGGGGGAGATTTGGATCCCTGGAGGAGATTTGTTATTAGCTAAAGAAGATGTAACAATATTGCACTCCGGCTATTTTCTGTACTCGTGCTGGCACAATTTGAAATGCAAATGTATTGTGGGCTCTTTTCCTCCTCCTCCTCTTTACCTACCTACTTATCCTTCCCCTCCTCTTTCTACTTCTCTCTACAGAGAAGGAGGGAGGTCCTTCTCTCCTCCTTATTATCTTTCTTCTTTTCATTATTTCACTTCTCTCTCCTCCACATCCTTATCTTTATCCTCCTCCTATTATTCTTCTTTTTCTTCCTCTTCCTCTCCTTCTTCAAATCATCCCCGCTTTCTCTTTCTCCTCATTGGTAGTAACACATTAACCCTTCCTTAGTTGCGGCGAAATCTGTCAAAAGGCAAAATGAGACAGGCGAAAGCAAGAAATCTTCAACAGTCAACATCTAATCAGCTTTTTATTTAAGTTGTCCCTCTATCCACCCTTGGTGGGCGATTGATGGGGGGCACCTGCCGCGCCGGCTTTCGCCTCAATCCCCCATCTAATTAGCTACTTTTTTCTTGATTTTTCTCAAGCCCGTAGCAAACTCTGCCTGTAGCCAAACCTACGCAAGAATTACCATTTCACTCCGCTACGCCATCGCCATCAGCATGAACGATATCTACCAATCTATGTGCCCCCCACTCCTGTCAGTTATGTATGAAAACATACCTAAAGCTCTCAAATATTTTAAAAAAAAAAAAAAAAATCGCTCGCAGGAATATGCAAATTATTGCTGCTTTAATTAAAAGTTAAAAAATATTTTCATAAGTAGGTATAGGGGTGAAAAGAATCTATCTTCTGATTAAAACACACTTAGGAAGATGGTAGAAGCTACAACCCTTACGTTTGGGTTCGAGACCCAGGGCTGGATTATTTTCTGTGGGCAAAAGGGCTGTTTGATGATCTCTCGCCCACTTCTTTAGGTAGCACAACTTTTCTTCGTTGTTTTTTTCGCTGTTTCTCTCCTCTTACTCTTTGCTTTTCTTCTTCTACTTCTTTCCTTCCTCTACTTCGTCGTCTTCTTCTTCTTTCTCTCTTCTTCGTTTTTTTTTCTTCTTCGTTTTTATTTCTCTCACACTCAAGTACTTTTGACCTTTAATATGGCTCTTGGTCCCTCTAAAAGCCGGGTCTTGGCCTTCCTTACAAAGGCCTCCTCCGGCCCTGTCTCATGTCAGAGACCTATTAATAAAAATATCAAATAACACAAACCTCTCTCCTTGTCAATGTTTTTCCACTCGGCTGAATACAAACATTTCCTGAGCCCCCTCGCAAATTCCCCGGAAAATTCTTAGGGCGGAAGAATTCAGAAAAAAACAAAGGGTTCTTTTCTTGAGCTCTTCGTTTTCGGACTTAATACCTACCTATAAGTAAATATATACAATGTTTATCTTCTTGCTTCTTATTCATCCAATTACCTAGTACCTAGTATGTAACATTCTATGGGGATGCTACGACACTGACTCGACCAATCTATCAGATGTTTCAGTGATATGATACAGGAACAAATAATTGTTTGAGAAGATACCTATGTGGCCTACCTATAAGTAAATATACAATGTTTATCTTCTTGCTTCTTATTCATCCAATTACCTAGTACGTAACATTCTATGGGCATGCTACGACACTGACTCGACCAATCTATCAGATGTTTCAGTGATATGATACAGGAACAAATAATTGTTTGAGAAGATATGTGGAAACAAAACTCCAAGAAACAGTATTCTCTCACAATGAAACCCAAAGCCCCTCATGTGTTTGGTGTCGTGTAATTGAGGAAATAGAAATATATTTAAAATGTTACTTACCTATTCTTGTTGTTATGGATAAATAAGGCATGTTTTTTTCATTATTATATAATAATTAATAACATGCATGTTTAATAATTAGGTAGGTTTTAGGTATTTATTCGGGAGTTGTAATTGGAACCACAGAGAGACTAAAACTCAAGAGTGGTAAAAATAGAAAAGCTTCTTCACAAATTTTATTCTTCCTCTTTGTGAAAGATTAATTATGGAAATTTCCACTATTTGTTCAAGAAGTAATGTGGAGTTTTATGAGAAAATTGGTTGTGAAACTCAGAAAATTGGTACAATTTATTAGTGCCTACATTATAGGTTTAACTCTGGATATTTAGTGGATGTACCTGATGTAAAAACAATCAAATTACACAGGAGAGAATAAATCATAGACTTTTTTTAATGGACAGGCACTCAAAGATTCATTTTTTTGTTTCAGCCTATCCAAACTTTCAACAGGACTTTGACCTTCAGACCGTTATAGGGGAGTAATAAAAGTAAAGTATAAAAGTAGGAAATCTAAATAATTAACCTAATGAGAGAGAGAGAGAGAGAGAGAGAGAACGTATAAAGAAAGCAAAGGAACGTTTCGGAGGAAAAAATGAAAATTTATATGATATTTTTTTTTTCAAGAACACTCTCTGTCAGCATATTATTTAAAATGTTTCCACCTTTACCTTAAAAGGGTAGGTACATTAAAAACCTTGAAAAAAAAAGTACCTACGTAGAGGTAGGCAGGGTACGAAATTATACTTTAAAAAATCAAGAAAAAAAGAGTGTTCTCTGTAGATACTGTGTATCTATTTATGCAACAATACATTTTTTTTTTAACGAGAAAATTCAAAAGCCCAAGGCTCGAAGAGATTTTTTTTACTTTGAACCCAGATATATTATGAAAATGACACCCCCGGAAGAGATTTTTTTTTACTTTGAACCCAGATATATTATGAAAATGACACCCCCCTCCGTCATTTCTGAGTAGGAATGGTGGGGGAGATTTGGATCCCTGGAGGAGATTTGTTATTAGCTAAAGAAGATGTAACAATATTGCACTCCGGCTATTTTCTGTTGACACCCCCCTCCCTCATTTCTGAGTGGGAATGGTGGGGGAGATTTGGATCCCTGGAGGAGATTTGTTATTAGCTAAAGAAGATGTAACAATATTGCACTCCGGCTATTTTCTGTACTCGTGCTGGCACAATTTGAAATGCAAATGTATTGTGGGCTCTTTTCCTCCTCCTCCTCCTCTACTCTATACGTACTACCTATATCTGATATAAATCTGTAGTTGTTAAAGACCGGGTTTTCTCATTGGTGAATTTTGTTCTTTCGGTCTTCTATCATTGGATGAAATCATACACAAAAGCAGACATTCCTGGGGAAATTGACAAATTTTCTGCAGACTTAAAGCCTGAAAGGGCTCCCGTTAAGCCCATCTTACATGGTACAATGCCTTGCATTTCTTTGACAAAATGTTTTGGATAAAAGTTTCTGTATATTTTTAGCCGTATATGTAGGAAGCCTCTCCCGAAAAATTATGCATGTCTAATAATTGCTATTGTCTAGGCTTCTTTGCCTGGAAGCAAATGTAATACGAGTATGTATAATTGTATATCCAGTCCAGACGTAATCCAACTCCTGGATTCAATGGCTGTCCAATCAATCTTCAGTACTCTACAAAACGCACAATTATACGTACTACCTATCTGATATAAATCTGTAGTTGTTAAAGACCGGGTTTTCTCATTGGTGAATTTTGTTCTTTCGATCTTCTATCATTGGATGAAATCATACACAAAAGCAGACATTCCTGGGGAAATTGACAAACTTTCTGCAGACTGAAAGGGCTCCCGTTAAGCCCATCTTACATGGTACAATGCCTTGCATTTCTTTGACAAAATGTTTTGAATAAAAGTTTCTGTATATATGTTTCAAAAGTATTTGTGCTGTAGATACATGGAATATCAAGGATATTAGACAGGATAGCTGAATACCAGTGGAGCATTTGATGAAAAGTTCCAAGTCCACATGAACGTTATGTGCTTTAGCTCTAGAAGTCTAGAAGATACAATATGATACATTCATGTACTTTGCTTTTTGAGTTGCCATGGATTTCATTGTAGATTCTGGAACCATCTATTGGACTGACGGTTGTTAACTATATGATCCCACACAATTGAATCTAAATCAAATTGAAGAATCTAGTATCAAATCTTATATTATAAGAACGAGATCCATTCACAGTTCACATTTCATAGTTCACACACTGATCGCTCTATCTCGAGAACCACAACACATTTGATGAAAAGTTCCAAGTCCACATGAACGTTATGTGCTTTAGCTCTAGAAGTCTAGAAGATACAATATGATACATTCATGTACTTTGCTTTTTGAGTTGCTATGGATTTCATTGTAGATTCTGGAACCAACAATTGGACTGACGGTTGTTAACTATGATCCCATACAATTGAATCTAAACCAAATTGAAGAATCTAGTATCAAATACTCGTATAAAAATACAAAATTATGTTCAAAGAAAATTACTTTCAACCCTCCTATCATTTTGGAAATCCGTGTTATTTCGCACTGAAATCCCAGAACAGCCTAATCTTTTTCATATAATCTCCAGATGCTTTCAAACGTATGCATTTATAAGCATACTTTTTCAAACGGCAAACGAAATGTCTTGTATTCGATTTTGATGTATTTACATTTTACATATATTATCTACTTTTAGGATCCGATATTAAGAAACAAGAGTCATTTTTGGGCGTTTAACTAACTAAAAGTGAGTCGTTTTTGGCAATACCAAGGTTGGATGGCAGAGATTGCCTTCGGCAATAATACCACCCATTGATCGGATTCATATTGATCCTTTTGTAATTTTGATTTTGCCAATCTTTTTTACTCTTTTTCAAACGTCGCGTCGAAGGATATGAATTTAAATTTCCGATTTTCTGATGCTCCATAAGCATGCACAAGTTTTCCTTAATCCAAGGGTTCCCACACTCTGCCGACACGCACACAGGCACATTCTGCCGTCAGGCACATGGTTGCCAACGCGTGTAGCCTTGGAATATTTTCCAGGATTATCCTATAAAAATACAAAATTATGTTCAAAGAAAATTACTTTCAACCCTCATATCATTTTGGAAATCCGTGTTATTTCGCACTGAAATCTCAGAACAGCCTAATCTTTTTCATAATATAATCTCCAGATGCTTTCAAACGTATGCATTTATAAGCATACTTTTTCTTTTTCAAACGGCAAACGAAATGTCTTGTATTTGATTAAAGAATCTAGTATCAAATACTCGTATAAAAATACAAAATTATGTTCAAAGAAATTACTTTCAACCCTCCTATCATTTTGGAAATCCGTGTTATTTCGCACTGAAATCTCAGAGCAGCCTAATCTTTTTCATATAATCTCCAGATGCTTTCAAACGTATGCATTTATAAGCATACTTTTTCTTTTTCAAACGGCAAACGAAATGTCTTGTATTTGATTTTGATGTATTTACATATCTACTTTTAGGATACGATATTAAGAAATAAGAGTCATTTTTAGGCGTTTAACTATACTATAACTAACGCGTTTGGGCGTTTAACTGAGTCGTTCTTGCCAATACCAAGGTTGGATGGCAGAGATTGCCTTCGGCAATAATACCACCCGGGCGTTTAACTAACTAACGCGTTTGGGCGTTAAACTGAGTCGTTCTTGCCAATACCAAGGTTGGATGGCAGAGATTGCCTTCGGCAATAATACTACCCATTGATCGGATTCATATTGATCCTTTTGTAATTTTGATGTTGCCAATCTTTTTTACTCTTTTTCAAACGTCGGGTCGAAGGATATGAATTTAAATTTCTGATGCTCCATAACCATAAGCATGTCACAAAATACCACCCATTGGTCGGATTCATATTGATCCTTTTGTAATTTTGATTTTGCTAATCTTTTTTACTCTTTTTCAAACGTCGGGTCGAAGGATATGAATTTAAATTTCTGATGCTCCATAACCATAAGCATGTCACAAGTTTCAAAGCAAGTAAGTACAGAAACAACAAGGTTCTACAATTTTCCTTCTGAAATGATTCTACGAAAAAGTAATTTCAGGTATTTGGGTAGGTACCTGATAGGTGCCTATTGCAATTGTTTATCATAAATAGGGAGGTATCCTGGTCCAGAAGTTGAAACTCAACTTACTTTTTTGGTCCTCTGGATTGACAATTAATTTCTAGTAGGTACCTATCAACTTTTTTACTTTCCTTATTACAACTCGAGGTTTACCTTGGTCCTTGTAATATTAATAGAGGAGTGAACACATGCAGAGCTGATCTTTAAAACACAAATTGAAAGTTTTCGAAGTAAATTGTAAGACGAAAAGCCGTTTTTCTACCTCCTTCTCTCCTCTTCCTCTCTTTATCCATCTTCTTCTCCTCCTATCTTCTTATTCAATTCTTTCCTTCCCCTTATCCATCCACTTCTTCCTTCCTCGCCCTTCTTCTCCTCTCTATGCTCCTTAAATAATTCTCCTTCCTGCTTTTCTTTCTACCTCCTCTTTTCCCCTTGATTTCTTCCTCGCTGCCTTTATCCTCCTCCTTCTCTTCCTCTTCCTCCTCCAATAAGTTCTGCCTATCCGTAAATCTTCCCTCCCCCTGTCAAACATGCTTTAAATTTTAAGAGACTTTTCTTTTTTCAAGAATGAAATTGCAGGTAAGTAGATAAAAATAAGCATAACTTCCTCATTCCTCAATTCCTCGGGAAAAAAAACAGAAGAGGAACACTGTCAACGGTCGTCACCTTTGTGAGAATGTAAATTGAAAATTTTGTTTCTCCTGTAAAATTGAATTCTAACCCAGCGGATTCCTGGAAGATTGTCAACTTCTGGAATTCAGGACAAAGTGAATTGTGGATTGGATATAGGAAAGGAAAGATTAACTCGATATAAATACCGACATTATATTCCTATATTTTGCATCCTGTCCTGCACCCATGAGGACCTGGTAGCGGCAAACGACAAGGCAATACAAGTGGCGAACCACTGGAAACAAAAGATATAGGTGTGTGAACCGAACACGGTTTTTCTTCTGAAATGATTCTACGAAAAAGTAATTTCAAGTATTTGGGTACCTAGGTACCTGATAGGTGCCTATTGCAATTGTTCATCATAATTAGGGAGGTATCCTGGTCCAGAAGTTGAAACTCAACTTACTTTTTTGGTCCTCTGGATTGACAACTAATTCCTAGTAGCTATCAACTTTTTTACAACTCGAGGTTTACCTTGGTCCTTCTAATATTATAGAGAGTGAACACAGAGCTGATCTTCAAAACACAAATTGAAAGTTTTCGAAGTAAATTGTAAGACGAAAAGCCGTTTTTCTACCTCCTCCTTCCCTTCTTCTCCTTCTCTCCCCTTCCTCTCTTTATCCATCTTCTTCTCCTCCTATCTTCTTATTCAATTCTTTCCCTCCCCTTATCCATCCACTTCTTCCTTCCTCGCCCTTCTTCTCCTCTCTATGCTCCCTAAATAATTCTCCTTGCTGCTTTTCTTTCTACCTCTTCTTTTCCCATTGATTTCTTCCTCGCTGCCTTTATCCTCCTCCTTCTCTTCCCTTTCCTGGAAGATTGTCAACTTCTGGAATTCAGGACAAAGTGAATTGTGGATTGGATATAGGAAAGGAAGGATTAACTCGATATAAATACCCACATTATATTCCTATATTTTGCATCCTGTTTTGCACCCATGAGGACCTGGCAGCGGCAAACGACAAGGCAATACAAGTGGCGAACCACTGGAAACAAAAGTTATAGGTGTGTGAACGGAACACGGAAAGCAAGTAAGTATAGAAACAGAGAAACAACAAGGTTCTACAATTTTTCTTCTGAAATGATTCTACGAAAAAGTAATTTCAAGTATTTGTGTAGGTACCTGATAGGTGCTTATTGCAATTGTTTATCATAATCAGGGAGGTATCCTGGTCCAGAAATTGAAATTCAACTTACTTTTTTGGTCCTCTGGATTAATTTCTAGTAGGTACCTATCAACTTTTTTACTTTCCTTATTACAACTCGAGGTTTACCTTGGTCCTTGGTAATATTAATAGAGGAGTGAACACAGAGCTGATCTTCAAAGACACAAATTGAAAGTTTTCGAAGTAAATTGTAAGAAGAAAAGCCGTTTTTCTACCTCCTCCTTCCCTTCTTCTCCTTCTCTCCTCTTCCTCTCTTTATCCATCTTCTCCTCCTCCTATCTTATTCAATTGTTTTCCTCCCCTTATCCATCCACTTCTTCCTTCCTCGCCCTTCTTCTCCTCTCTATGCTCCTTAAATAATTCTCCTTGCTGCTTTTCTTTCTACCTCTTCTTTTCCCATTGATTTCTTCCTCGCTGCCTTTATCCTCCTCCTTCTCTTCCTATCCTGAGGGACAGACTGGGATTGGATTTTGTCTTATGTACATTACTACTAACATGAACTATAATCGTCCCCAAAAGATCACTGTATCATGATTTATATTTACAAAAGATCATTGAATCAGGATAGAATTGAGATCATTGAGAGCTTCCCTCCCTATAAGATTCAAGATTAACATAATAAGGTACGCACAGAAGATCTTTCAAAAAAGTTTCCGTGTAGTTTTTTTTCCTCTACCCATATACTTTATGCGTTCTTTTTACATGCATTTAAATAGTCCTTGAATTCTCCTTAGGCCAAAATTTCCGTCAAGAAAAATGAGAATTTCTGGAAAATAAATCTGTCCTCTCTTTTTTTGGTCACACATGGCCTTGCTGCTTAGCGTGTAAATAAATAATTAAATCTGTCTTTTCAGTCGTATGTATGTAGGAAGCCTCTCCCGAAAAATTATGGATGTCTAATAATTGCTATTGTCTAGGCTTCTTTGCCTGGAAGCTAATGTAATACGATGGTCACACATGGCCTTGCTGCTTAGCGTGTAAATAAATAATTAAATCTGTCTTTTTAGCCGTATGTAGGAAGCCTCTCCCGAAAAATTATGGATGTCTAATAATTGCTATTGTCTAGGCTTCTTTGCCTGTGGAAGCTAATGTAATACGAGTATGTATAATTGTATATCCAGTCCAGACGTAATCCAACTCCTGGATTCAATGGCTGTCCAATCAATCTTCAGTACCATCCTGAGGGACAGACTGGGATTGGATTTTGTCTTATGTACATTACTACTAATATGAACTATAACTATAATCGTCCCCAAAAGATCACTGTATCATGATTTATATTTACAAAAGATCATTGAATCAGGATAGAATTGAGATCATTGAGAGTACACTCTGCTTCTTGACCCATGAGAAAACACATCTTCAAATGTCCCAAGGAAAAATCTACTTGCATCACTAATCCCTAATCACAGGTTAGTGATAATGCTCCTGTGTTATTGATAACCATTGAACCTGTGATATAATCAGTAATCACTGATTCTGTGTTATAATTATTGATCAATCTGGATGATTGATTTCTGATCTGATTCAATACCATGGGATACATTTGCATCGGAAGTGATCATTCGATCCAGCTCATTATTCAGGACGATAACGATAACTAGCTCACTTAAACGATTAAACACCCTTTTCTGGTTCTGTGGTAATGATGTTTACCAAGGTGAGGTAATTTTTCCTCTAATGATGGTAACCACATGATTACACATGGGATGTTAGAAATCTAAGATTGAGATCAAATTGTCTGGTACACCCCAGGACTTAGCTCTTGAAAAGACAGGGTGATTGTACTGATCTACTGACCATCTAGGAATCTAGGTATTGTAGAAATCGTAAATTTACTGCGCCTAGCATTTCAAACCATGTACCTTTTTATGCTATTGGGAAAATTTTCTATGGATGATGCTTTGAAAAAACTTGAAAGAACGTTTGCAATGAAAATTTCTGCCCATACTCCAGTCTCTCACATATACCTAGGTACACTCCTCTATCTTGCAGAGACATACTTTTGGCACATCCACTAAAAATGTTAAAGCCTCTCTCTATTTCCCTCTTTCTCTCTCTTCCTTTGCTTTCTCTGTCAAATTGTAAGATTATCCAACTAGCTTCATCATCAACATAATTATATCAGAAGAGAAGGTCCGTCCTTCTGATATAATTATGTTGATGATATCAAAATATGCAAACTGTCTATCCAAATAAGAATTGACAAACCTTAAGCTAAGCCAGATACCTAACTTGTCAAAATCCTTCATCTACCACCCTGTACTAATACCCCTGGTACACCCCAGGACTTAGCTCTTGAAAAGACAGGGTGATTGTACTGATCTACTGACCATCTAGGAATCTAGGTATTGTAGAAATCGTAAATTTACTGCGCCTAGCATTTCAAACCATGTACCTTTTTATGCTATTGGGAAAATTTTCTATGGATGTTGCTTTGAAAAAACTTGAAAGAACGTTTGCAATGAAAATTTCTGCCCATACTCCATTCTCTCACACATACCTAGGTACACTCCTCTATCTAGCAGAGACATACTTTTGGCACATCCACTAAAAATGTTAAAGTCTCTCTCTATTTCCCTCTTTCTTTCTCTTCCTTTGCTTTCTCTGTCAAATTGTATGATTATCCAACTAGCTTCATCATCAACATAATTATATCAGAAGGACGGAGCAGGAATATACCTAGGTACACTCCTCTATCTTGCAGAGACATACTTTTGGCACATCCACTAAAAATGTTAAAACCTCTCTCTATTTCCCTCTTTCTCTCTCTTCCTTTGCTTTCTCTGTCAAATTGTATGATTATCCAACTAGCTTCATCATCAACATAATTATATCAGAAGGTCCATCCTTCTCATATAATTATGTTGATGATATCAAAATATGCAAACTTTCTATCCAAATAAGACTTGACAAACCTTAAGCTAAGCCAGATACCTAACTTGTCAAAATCCTTCATCTACCACCCTGTACTAAAACTCAACACAATTAAGAATGTAATTCAGTAGATAAATCTCTCACTCTCACAAAACAAACATCTTTAAAAACCTGAGGGTCAGGGCTCGGGACGAACCCACAAAATCAACAATGACTTCTCCAAGGACCAAGAACCCCTTTCAACAGTTGAAGCGTGAATCACGTACCCAACCACAAAATGCTTGAAAACCGTCGAGTCACTGACTCTAACGAGATTAGGCAACCGAAAACAAAAACTCCTATACCCACCGGAAGCTCAGCTCTCGTGCCCTTAGATTAGAGGACTTAGGTACGTACCTACCTATAGGTATATTACCTATAATAATATTAGAGGACTTACAGTCCACGTCAACTGGGAAGATGGAAGCGCATGGAGGGGAACCGCAACTTCTCAACTGTAAGTCGGACAGTTCTAAAAGTTTCACCATTCGATTCGGCGTGAAAAATCCCATGGGATCAACTATTCACATGCTTACTTGTTAATCAACGAGCTATTTTTTGACGAGTGCGCACCCAAAGGTCATCGGACTTCCCAGTTGAAGTGGACGTGTGTTTCCTACCTTTACTTGAGTCTGACTTACTTGAGTATCAGGTGGCTCTGTTCTGGCAAACGTAGGAATATGAGATGTCTTGTCATCCGAACATTTCTGAAACAAAATACAACGAAAATTTAGTTCAAAGCTCCGGGTTCGATTCCCGAGAATGGCGAATTTTATCCTAAACAGATAAGGTCTGTTCTCGGGACGGCTGGCTTCCAATTTCCAATCCTATCATTCTCTGTTCTCTCTTTGATTTCGGGACGATAAGACCTCCGTTGTTACAATTCCCTATATCATTCCCACCAGTTAGATCGAAGCTGAAAGTTCGATTCCAGCCAAGGGCAAACATTATCCTCTCGGAACAGCTGGTTTTCTTCGATTCTGTACTCTTGCTCGGTTTTTGAAAAGATACTAAAGGGATAATGTTCGTTCTCGGAACGGCTCGCTTTCTATCCTGTCCTCTCTTCGCTCTCGAGACGATAGGACCTCCGTTGGTACAGTTTCCTCTATCAAACCTCTTAAAAGAGCTACATTTTCATCTTATCTCTGGTGTTTACAGCAGTTCTAGCCTTCCGTGTAAACACACCTAGTCATATATCAGCGTCAAAATAATAATAATAATAATAATAATAATAATAATAATAATAATAATAATAATAATAATAGTGCTTATTTATACTGTACACTCACCCTACCTAATTATGTACTCGTACCTCCTAGAAAATGATATTCTCTTTTTGCCTCCCAACCAGAAGACTTGCTTTTCTTTCTATGCCTTTCTGGTCTAAAAATAAAGAGAAGGCCTGCCAGGCAATATTCTATTTTCCATCATTACACCTAAATACATCATGAAAATTGGAAAAGGAAAATACGTCTATTCTTGAGGCCATTGTTCGTCGTCAATTCGGGGCAAAGTTTTCCTTGCAACAATTGTGTACACTCTGTTTCGAGGTCCTACAAACCTAATAGGAATGATCATTCTATATCGGTGCAGCAAAATGCTGATGGGGGTTTAAGATTGCATTCACGTCCTTGGCAAAAGTTTTTTTTCGACTATTAGATCTCTTTTTTTTTTGCTGCAAGCCATAAATTGTTCGAACGATTGTATTGGGAACGAATCAAAAGAACATTGAACGTCTAAAAGGTTGTAGTTAGGTGTGTTATTATAAGCGCCTTGTATGTGTTACGAGAGCAATATATCAGCCAATTTTACAACAAACATTGGACCAGCTCCCTAGGGATCATTGAGGTTAAGTAACGTTGTGCCTGCCTGGCACAAAGACAGATGGAGTCTTTATTTACGCCAATACACAAACATTGGACCAGCTCCCTAGGGATCGGATCATTGAGGTTAAGTAACGTTGTGCCTGCCTGGCACCAAGACAACTCCATCTGTCTTTATTTACTTAACTAAACAAGGAACTTGACGGCCAATTGCTATAGCCAAATTGGGCTGGTATGGAACATTGCGATTGACTACCTCCGGCCTCTTTGTACTTCGTGAGGACAATTGGTCAAATTCCTTTCTGTGGGAGAAGGAAAGGCCTGGAAAGTTGAATGAGCCAAATTGGGCTGGTATGGAACATTGCGATTGACTACCTCCGGCCTCTTTGTACTTCGTGAGAACAATTGGTCAAATTCCTTTCTGTGGGAGAAGGAAAGGCCTGGAAAGTTGAATTCTGGGTCGTGTTCCACGAATGACTCTGCACTCCCTAATCCGTGCAGCAAAATGTCGTACCGTTTGTTAATTTCTTCTATGCGTCGAGTAAAAAGTGAGGCGTGGATGCAGAATCGTTCTTGGAACAGGTCACTGGTTCCTAGTGTACCTAACTCTCCTTAATCCTTGCAGCAAAATGTCGTACCGTTTGTTAATTTCTTCTATGCGTCGAGTAAAAAGTGAGGCGTGGGTGCAGAATCGTTCTTGGAAGAGGTCACTGGTTCCTAGTGTACCTATTCTCCTATACAGATGTGACCTGATTTACTTCGAGATGAAACCCCAGTATACCTATAACTAGCTAAAGTTTCTTGTAAATATTTCACGCTATAGCTAAATTGGGCTGGTATGGACCATTGCTATTGACTACCTCCGGCCTCTTTGTACTTCGTGAGGACAATTGGTCAAATTCCTTTCTGTGGGAGAAGGAAAGGCCTGGAAAGTTGAATTCTGGGTCGTGTTCCACGAATGACTCTGCACTCCCTAATCCGTGCAGCAAAATGTCGTACCGTTTGTTAATTTCTTCTATGCGTCGAGTAAAAAGTGAGGCGTGGGTGCAGAATTGTTCTTGAAACAGGTCACTGGTTCCTAGTGTACCTATTCTCCTATACAGATGTGACCTGATTTACTTCGAGATGAAACCCCAGTATACCTATAACTAGCTAAAGTTTCTTGTAAATATTTCAGGATGTAAACTTTAGGGTCGAGTCGAGTAAGCTCTGGAAGCTTTAGAATCTTAGATAATAGCTAAATTATGCACAATAAGGAAAGAAGAAAAGTTAGATAGTAAATTAAGATGGATAAAAGCAGCTCAGATATTGTGGAGCTGACGTTATATACGAAATTTAAGGTAAAAATAGTCTTTAAATTAAACGTTTCAATGAATCAAGATCCAAATTTCCATTGATCAATACTTATATTGAAAGTCTGGGCCAGGGATTGACGATGTTATTGTATTCATGATCATGTGACCGAAATTTGCCCATCACTGGTCCAGGGGCAATTTTACTCTGTTATTTGTCTGGCGCGTTGTAAAATAGTTTGAACTCTGTTATTTGTCATTTTTCAAAAGAGTTTGAAGTACTGACGATAGAGTGCGTCGCGTTGGTCGTTGGTATAAGAAATATTATAATCTGGCGTCCGTTTCTTAACCCTTTTTCTGAATAATTCTAAATTTGATCACAATAATTTCTACAAGCATATCAGTAGATTGTAGTCTTAAGATTTTAAGTTTAAAAGATGAGTGTTTCACGGCCGCGCCGTTTTTATTTCGGAGCAATGAAACAACTCCTGCATTAGACTTCTGTCGTTTGTGTCGTTTCATGCCCATCACCCCGTATTATGCGTCTCATCAGATGGGCGAAGAGAGACAAAAATCACAGTTTTCCACCTATGGGGTACTCGTACGTGAAGAGAACCAACTTTTCCATAAGACAACACACACTGAGAACTTATTTAATCTGAGAAAGCTCAAGCATCTATTTGTTTGGAACTTTTCATTCCTGACTTCTACATCTTCTTTGTAGCTAATACTTCTTACTCTTTTGTTTTACTTTATGTCTTCGTATGTGTTCATGTTTACTCATGTTTTAGGTATAATAATATGTTTACTCATTCCGTTACGATTGTCACCTTTTACACATTTACATATTTCTCTCCCTTTCTTACTCGTATTACATTCCTTCAATCTGGCAACTTTTTTCAAGTCCATTTTGGCCTTTTTGAAGGCAACTTTTGCCTTCACTTTTTCATCATTACTACCAATCACATGTCTTTAATCAAAGTAATAAATACAGTGGCAAGGGAGTCACTGTATTTTACTGTTAAAGACAAGCTAACCGTCATACAAAAAACTCACCCAGATTGAGTGCGGTCGACAAAAGCCTAGTACGATTGCCCGGATGGTCACTTGTGTCAAGTACCTACTTTGACTTGGACTTTTTGTTGGCTCTACGATTTTGTGGTGGATAAGTTTGGGCAAATCAAGAGGTAATACAAACATAAATACTATTGAGAGGATCCGGCATTGCATTTATCGTCCATTTAAATCTCCTATTTCACCACTAGGATGAGGAACGTAATGAAAAGAAAGTCGGCCATTTTATACTCTCGACTACCACCAAGTTTCCTTTTCTTCAGTCAAATACCTGTCCACGTTATTTTCTGTAATAAATAAATCCTCATAATACATTAAAGTTGTAGGTAAGTAGGTATGTGTTTCGCCACAGTCTAGGTACTCGTCAAAAATTTTCCCAACAAGAAGGTAAAAAATAAATAAAAAATCGACGGAAAAAATATCCTCATTTTCCTCAAACCTACTCTTTTTCATGTTGCGGAAAGCCATATGAAATTCATTGCAAGCAAAAGGGAGGTATGGTGCCAGGAAGGAAGGGATTGTAGAAAGGGGAAGGAAGAAAAGGTGAGGGATAAATGGAGGGGAAGAGGAGGGAAAGACGGGGGGATCTGGGAGGGGTTGATGATAGAAAGTAGGGGAATGATGAGGGGGAAAAAGGACGTATGGGGTGTAGAAAGCGGGAGGAAATGATTGTGGGGGTGGAATGGAGCCAGAAAAGGGAGAAAGGGTGGGAGAAAGACTGGTAAAAAGGGAGGAAGGTAGAGCAGATGGCATGTGTTTGACATTTTAGTATTCACGTCGCATACGTATTATTTCTCCCTCCCATTGTGGGGGCAGGGGGAAACTTTGCCCCTGATATAAGGGAAAAATTAAATTCTTTTTCTGTTAAGAAAAAAAAAGTTACAAGTTAATAAAATACACAAGGACTTTGAAGTCCGTTGGTCGCAAGGGTCGAATCTCACTTCGCCTCATAGGTAGTTGAGAAAATAGCACATCCACCAAAAAAATAATAAACCAATAATTATGTAGGTACTCGTACCTCCTAGAAAATGATATTCTCTTTTTGCCTCCCAACCAGAAGACTTGCTCTCTCTTTCTATGTCTTTCTGGTCTAAAAATAAAGAGAAGGCCTGGCAGGCAATATTCTATTTTCCATTATTACACCTAAATACATCATGAAAATTCCAAAAGGAAAATACGTCTATTCTTGAGGCCATTGTTCGTCGTCAATTCGGGGTAAAGTTTTCCTTGCAACAATTGTGTACACACTGTTTCGAGGTCCTACAAACCTAATAGGAATTATCATTCTATATCGGTGCAGCAAAATGCTGATGGGGGTTTAAGATTGCATTCACGTCCTTGGCAAAAGTTTTTTTTTCGACTATTAGATCTCTTTTTTTGCTGCAAGCCATAAATTGTTCGAACGATTGTATTGGGAACGAATCAAAAGAACATTGAACGTCTAAAAGGTTGTAGTTAGGGAAAACGGATATGCAAACTTTCTATCCAAGAATTGACAAACCTTAAGCTAAGCCAGATACCTAACTTGTCAAAATCCTTCATCTACCACCCTGTACTAATACCCAACACAATTAAGAATGTAATTCAGTAGATAAATCTCTCACTCTCACAAAACAAACCTCTTCAAAAACCTGAGGGTCAGGGCTCGGGACGAACCCACAAAATCAACAATGACTTCTCCAAGGACCAAGAACCCCTTTCAACAGTTGAAGCGTGAATCACGTACCCGACCACAAAATGCTTGAAAACCGTCGAGTCACTGACTCTAACGAGATTAGGCAACCGAAAACAAAAACTCCTGTACCACCGGAAGTTCAGCTCTCGTGCCCTTAGATTAGAGGACTTAGGTACGTACCTACCTATAGGTATATTACCTATAATAATATTAGAGGACTTACAGTCCACGTCAACTGGGAAGATGGAAGCGCATGGAGGGGAACCGCAACTTCTCAACTGTAAGTCGGACAGTTCTAAAAGTTTCACCATTCGATTCGGCGTGAAAAATACCTCCCCGCTCTTCTTTCTTGGTCCCGGAACTTTTCTGTTATGACTTCGGGAAGCCTTAATCAACGCCTTAGTCAGGACAATATCCGCATTCTTTTGTATCAGGACAACACCTAAGCCAATCTTCCTACCATAAGATACACCTCGCTAAACCTTGAGCTGAAAGCTCCCATATTAACTCCCTTAGATAAGGCGAATAACTATCATCTGGGTATTTTACCTTGATCCGGAATTGCATTTATCGTCCATTTAAATATCCCATTTTACCACTAGGATGAGGAACGTAATGAAAAGAAAGGCGGCCATTTTATACTCTCGACTACCACCAAGTTTCCTTTTCTTCAGTCAAATACCTGTCCATGTTTTTTATTGTAATAAATAAATCCTCATAATACATTAAAGTTGTAGGTAAGTATGTCTTTCGCCACAGTGTAGGTACTCGTCAAAAATTTTCCAACAAGAAGGTAAGAAAATAAATAAAAAATCGACGGAAAAAATATCCTCATTTTCCTCAAACCCACTCTTTTTCAAGTTGCGGAAAGCCATATGAAATTCATTGCAAGCAAAAGGGAGGTGCCAGGAAGGAAGGGATTGTAGAAAGGGGAAGAAAGAGAATGTGGGGGAGGGAAAGACGGAGGGATTTGGGAGGGGATGATGATAGAAAGTAGAGGAATGATGAGAGGGGAAAAGGACGGGGTGTAGAAAGCGGGAGGAAATGATTGTGGGGGTGGAATGGAGCCAGAAAAGGGAGAAAGGGTGGGAGAAAGACTGGTAAAAAGGGTCCCCTCCTAATCTCCTCTGGTAGGTATGAAAGTTGCATTTCCATAATTACATATTATTTCTGTGCTGGTTTCTCTCTCTCCTCTGTTTCCTTTTGTAACAAAGTTACAGCCTGGGGTGTGACTTTTACACAGGTTGTATCTTTTCTTTCTCTGGTATCTTTCTCTCGACATATTCTACTTTCTGCTCCCTTTTGATGTCTTTTCGCCTTAGTGCTGGAAGTCCAGCAGAGTACCTTTCTCCTCTGTTTCCTTTTGTAACAAAGTTACAGCCTGGGGTGCGACTTTTACACAGGTTGTATCTTTTTTTTTCTCTGGTATCTTTCTCTCGACACATTCTGCTTTCTGCTCCCTTTTGATATCTTTTCGCCTTAGTGCTGGAAGTCCAGCAGAGTACTTTAAGTATATCATTTGCATTATATTTAAGTATTTCATTTACTACGATAATATCTACTGATCTTTGAGCAAATGCTTAGTGATTAGTAAATCGTATATGAAAATTGAAAACTGTACGTATGCAATGCTTACGCCCACCACTCACGCTCAGACCATGGTGAGGCATTAGTTAGTTGATGTAAGTAGGAGGTAAATTATTATGTACATTGTACATTAGGCAAACAATATTTTAACAAATTACAAATGCCACATTAATAAATTTAATACCGAGCCAATCGGCAAAAAACATTTTTTGACACTCATTTCATTTGAGTTTGACTGATGAGGTGTATACAATCCCGCAACAGCTTTCCTTACCACCCCAACCCCCAACACCAATTCCCAACTCAAATATTATCTTTTACTTTTGCCGTACAAGCTCACTCAAGTGATCCTGGTCCCATTAGGGGAAACATATAATATCTACTGATCTTTGAGCAAATTGTATGAAAATTGAAAACTGTACGTATGCAATGCTTATGCCCACCACTCACGCTCAGACCATGGTGAGGCATTAGTTAGTTGATGTAAGTAGGAGGTAAATGATTATGTACATTGTACTGATTGTACATTAGGTAAACAATATTTTTAACAAATTACAAATGCCACACATTAGTAAATTTAATACAGAGCCAATCGGCAAAAAGCATTTTTTGACACTCATTTCATTTGAGTTTGAATGATGAGGTGTATACAATCCCGCAACAGCTTTCCTTACCACCCCAACACCAATTCCCAACTCAAATATTATCTTTTACTTTTGCCGTACAAGCTCACTCAAGTGATCCTGTAGTCCCATTAGGGGAAACATTACTACGGCCAAATTTACCCTCCGCAAAATGTATCATTTATTTACTCTTCTCTCCCTCTATCTTCCTCCTCTCATCATCCCTTCTTTCTGTCTGCCAAAGAATATTGTTAAACGCTTTTTCTTGACACTTCATTTTTATTTATCCTCCGCAAAATGTATCATTTATTTACTCTTCTCTCACTCTATCTTCCTCCTCTCATCATCCCTTCTTTCTGTCTGCCAAAGAATATTGTTAAACGCTTTTTCTTGACACTTCATTTTTATTTATGTATCGGTGCAGCAAAATGCTGATGGGGGTTTAAGATTGCATTCACGTCCTTGGCAAAAGTTTTTTTTCGACTATTAGATCTCTTTTTTTTTGCTGCAAGCCATAAATTGTTCGAACGATTGTATTGGGAACGAATTGAAAGAACATTGAACGTCTAAAAGGTTGTAGTTAGGTGTGTTATAAGCGCCTTGTATGTGTTACGAGAGCAACATATCAGCCAATACACAAACATTGGACCAGCTCCCTAGGGATCATTGAGGTTAAGTAACGTTGTGCCTGCCTGGCACAAAGACAGATGTGCTGCAAGCCATAAATTTTTCGAACGATTGTATTGGGAACGAATCAAAAGAACCTTGAACGTCTAAAAGGTTGTAGTTAGGTGTGTTATAAGAGCCTTGTATGTGTTACGAGAGCAATATATCAGCCAATACACAAACATTGGACCAGCTCCCTAGGGATCATTGAGGTTAAGTAACGTTGTGCCTGCCTGGCACAAAGACAGATGAACAAAATGTTTACTTTTTCCCTCCTCGAAAGAAAAACGAAAAGTTTATGAAATTTCATTTTATTTCGTCTTAATGTTGTTTAAATTGTATTTTTTACAGACTATAAGATGGTTTCCCCCCTTTGTTTTGATGTTTTGTATCAGCAGCATTTTGGAAATCCATATCCGTATCATAAATAAAATGAAATGCTTGTCAATTTTCCTCAAGGAAACTAAGAAGAGACACTCTTTGAGCTATTTTTCATCTGTAAATGTGAAACAGATGCTAGTTATTACGAAGGCGAGCGAAATTTTTCAATTCGTACGTTTTTCGTAACTCCTAAATTGCAGACATAAAGGAGCAGGAAAGTACTTCGTTCTTTTTATGAGACTGAAAGGATCGCTCCTTCTACAAGTATGTTGATATTGGTACGGCTCACGAGTAATTTCGACTGAGAACAAATTGTGAATACGTAGGGTATGTAGTGATAAAATTGTGTCAAATTTGATTATCTTCTTCCTATTGATACCATCGCTTCATTGTCCCTTACACTTACCGTCAGGGTTTCATCATGTCAGCAGCTACTCCATGTTATCACACGCTTAGAGTTGGGACATACATTTTTTTTTTTCCTTTAAAGCGCTTTAACACTAGATTCGTAGAAGCTTAACCCATCCTTTAGGGCTGTTCGCCCCTACACCTAAGCCTCGGAGTGGGCTTTTTGTGTTTGGGGTTAAGCCAATAAACAAAGGAACTTCGCGAACTCTGAAAATGCGAGAAGAAAATTGTTCTACTGGAAATGAAACTGAAAACTCATAAAAAGTCGACAGACTTACATTATGTACCTATGTACATAGAAGTATGTAAGTAGATAGGATTATAATATTATGTACCTGTAACTACCTATTTACACCTATGTACCTTGTACCTGTTATGAAATTTCTTATCAGATGGTTGAGACAATAGAATATTCCAAAATTGTTCTACTGGAAATGAAACTGAAAACTCATAAAAAGTCGACAGACTTACATTTATGTATACCTATGTACATAGAAGTATGTAAGTAGATAGGATTATAATATTATGTACCTGTAACTATCTATTTACACCTATGTACCTTGTACCTGTTATGAAATTTCTTATCAGATGGTTGAGACAATAGAATATTCCTATATCAAATGTTAGTGGATGTGTATTTCTCCCTTTCTGTTTTAGTTGAAGGTATTCTGTTTTAGTTGAAGGTAACTCTATCATCTCCACCAATAGATACAATTTCTTTTGCCGTACTCGGAGATATTGTAGTTTTGACATCTCCACCAATAGATACAATTTCTTTTGTCGTACTGGAAGATAGTGTAGTTTTGGCATCTCCACTAATACAATTTTATTTAGCTACCTACCTGTTCTAAAGCAATACTAGATGCTACGGTGTTGCCGCGAGGGCAATTCTGAAGAAAGAAGGTAAGTATCTCTCTACCTATCTAAGGCACACGGGTATATTACCATAAATTATAAAGTCACCTGTAATTTTACCTTCCTTTGTATTGCATCCAACAAAGATAAATGAAGTAAACTTCCATTCTACTGCTTGGAAAGAGATAAGCTCTCCATTTCCCCTCCCACTGCATTCTTCTATAAAATCTATGGGTATTCCGAGTATACTGGCTGCATACGAGCTTGTTATTCGAGTATGCATAACATTGGGTGGGTGGAACATATCTTATTGTTCCCACATCAGGTTTTGCTGTTCTAAATTTGGACCGTAATAACAATTTTCATAGAATTTAGCTAGTATAAAGAAGCTTCATGTATCATGTCCTTTTTGACGGTGCAAACAGAGCTCTGAATTCGGACCGTAATAACAATTTTCATAGAATTTAGCTAGTATAAAGAAGCTTCATATTTGTATCATGTCCTTTTTGACGGTGCAAACAGAGCACTAAATATCAAGAAGTAAAGTACGTAACAACTCGTGTAACAAATCTTCAACGCGTGAAACCCTCACTCGTTAATTCAATTAGCAATGGGTGACAGCACAGTTGAATGCCGGTGAAT
>NW_007378126.1:0-30192 GCF_000475195.1 Diaphorina citri
GTAGGAATTTCTTGTTTATAACATTCACATCCTTCTATTTTACACTCACGAGTTGCAGAAAATGTTGACATTTTATTTTTAAAAAAATGTATTGTGTTAGTCAGTTAGTCCAATGAAAAAAATGACACTGTACTAAGTTTTCGTTTCCAAGGCAAATCCCAATTTAAAACAGTCCGGTTCCGAGGCACGTGTGTAGCGTCCTGACCTCTTTGCTCACTAGGGAGCGTTTTACGTGATCGGGTTGGTAGCCCAACGCACAACCTTCCTCCTTTTTGATACGGGCTTAGGACCGTCACTGGCGGAGTTTTTTTATTATTATTATTTTTTTTTTTGTCTGAAAATTCATAGTATCAAGTCCGTCTGTCATGCCGATTGACCTAGGGTTGGGACATCGAGACGAAAACATCGATGTTCGATACATCGATGTTTTTAAACTTCGATATATCGAGTATCCGATGTATCGTCGGAAATCAACTCCTCTCCGCTTAATTCCCCCTCCTCTCTATCCAACACTCCCTTGGGACTCGTACTGAAGAGCTCGTTCAAGGCCGTAGCAGGGGTATCCAAAACGGCGAACTCGCCGACAAAGGCAAGTTTAAAGTCATCCCAACAGAGATGGGAATTTGCCTGACGGGCAAACCATGACGCTGCACTGCCCTTCATGCTGCGGCTCAGAGTGAGGATTAAAGCCCTGCTGTTGATCTTGGTATCCTCATCAATGCACAACTCAATGGTGTTGATCCACTGAAGTGGATCCGTACCTCGGCTTGGGTGGAACTCGGGTAGTACGGGTATGGTTTCTGTCCTCCGTGCAGGTGGCTGGGGGTCGCCAGGTGTAACATTCAATTTGTCCGCCAACTTGGTTAGCGCGTTTTCCAGATTTGTGAGCTGATCCATCATTTGAAGCATGCTTGTAGGCATCAGGCTGTTGGTAGTAGGTATGTCTATGGATGGAATGGCGGTTGCGGCCGATATATAAGTACAATCAAGACGATGTTACTGGTACGTAGTGTGAATCAAAATCTGAATTGATTCCGGAGCCTCGAGGTGTTTTATAAGCCTCTGGTATCCTGAGAGGGTCCGTTATCAGTTTAATGTAGAGATTAAGATTTAATTATATCTCGGCGATAAAAACAATATTGACATGTCCGGTGGTTTACTGATAATATCCCCCAAAAAATAATCAAAGGATATCCTGAAAGGGTCTGGTATCTGCAGTTTAATGCACCAGTCAGATGCATTGTACTTCCGTATAACTTCAGTCCAGATAAGGGGTTAGAGGAAGCTGTCTGTCAAACAAAGTACCCAATGTTAGGGGACATGATCCAATAACTTAACTCGCGCGAAACACACTTTTTTGCCAAGTTAAACAAAGAATTACACTCTCGAACCTGAATCGTTACATTATAACGGAATTATAGCAAGTGGGCATATTATTATCTGTATGGGCATATTCGACGCAGGGACCTTAGTATACAAATTAAATAAAAAATATACAAGAGAAAACACAAATTTATATACAAAACATTAACAAATGGATAGGAAAAAGATATACAAAACAAAAAGCAAAATATAAATAGGTATATATATTCAAAACAAAAAACAATATTTACAAAATCTATGGCACCCTCTCAAAGCCCTTGAAAGGTTATCAAATGGGTAAGAGTTTGCCTCCTCTTTCTATGGTGGAACATATCTGATGTTATTTTTGCCGAATAATGCAGCCTGATATCCCAGTACTTTACCACAATGCAGCGGATCAAATTTATCATATGGTTTGACCCGACCTCCTGGTCAAAACCCGATGTTGAGAGAGGCCATCGAAAATATCCGTTCCTATGTAGGAACGGATAACTTCTCTAGCCCCCTCCAGAAGATCTACCTGCTTGATAGACCCATTAGACACAAGTCTCCTGTCAGAGCCTTTGGACACAAAGTGTTTGCAGAAGTGTTTTTCCGCTAGCCTACACAGTTGAAACACATCCTTAGAAGGGTGAATTAAACCACCTTTTGTTTTTGCCTGAAATTCAACTCTTCTAACTTGTTAGCTTGTTGCACGCTCGGAAAGTCACTTCGAAATGAATGTTTGTTTTGAATTTTTGAAAAAACGTGTCGAACAAGGATCCAAAGATGGCCGCCATCGAGCACGCGAGGAGGGGAAGTTTACCTCCGCTTGAGATCGTTACCCTTCCTCCACTTATAGTTGAACAAGGATCCAAAGATGGCCGCCATCGAGCACGCGAGGAGGGGAAGTTTACCTCCGCTTGAGATCGTTACCCTTCCTCCACTTATATTTCACCATTAGAAATAAATTTCGTAATAAAATTAGGTACATTAGATATTTGATATTTACCTCGGTGAATCTCTTTGCAGATAATGCGATATGATCCAGTTTCTTCTCTGCAACATTTAAGAAGTGGATTGTGAGGACAAGAAAACTCCTTGTTGAGTTGGTGAGAGTTAGGATGTCACTTGTTATGGAAATGTCATTTTTTCCAATTATATTTTTAATGTTTTTTGCTGTACTTTCATATTTATTCTCTAAACATGTTGTTATCTGTTAATAGAGAGACAGACAAAGAAACAATAATTTTACCTATTAACATAATATATTTGGACAAATTTGTGTTGTATCAGTTGTATTGTATGTACCTACGTGGGAAAATATCTATACTAGAGCCATCGTACAGGTGTCTTCTCATCTCAGCCAGAGACATGTGGACCATCCTTCTTTCAGGGTTCCGCACTCTCTCAGTTGTGTTACTGGTTAGCATCCCATGATAAAATGGCTATTTTATCAATTGTGGAGAATAATTTATGTGTTTTGAGCATGCATTTTACATTTCCAGTATGTATAAAATATTTCTGGAGACCATAGTTGAGAAAAAAACTTCATGGATTAAAGAATCGGATCGGAATGGTTTCGTTGACATCAGATGAGAGGAGCGGAATATTGCTAGCTTCACGCCAGTGAAAATTCGTTGGTGTGAATTCGAAATTCTGTTAAGGATTTTTTTTACATATCCTTTTGTTTCTTGAGTGATTTGTGAGTCCTACCTGTAGTTTTTGATACGGTATTTCATTTGGTCAGCTCACTTTTTATTAAAATTGTATTCCTTTTAATACTAATTGGTGGCCCGAGATTAGCTCTTTTAAATTTCTCAAGCCATGTTACGGCCTTAGAATCTGTACGTAGAATGAACTTTTTGTTTCACTAGAATTATGATTGGGTACTTTTTTCTGTCCACGTGAATTATTTGCTTCTATGCGCTTTCCAGATTTCCTCTGAATATGGTAAGGCTTGTAAAAGAGAGGTCTAATAATATCCATTCCACGATGTGATAACCAGTATAACATTTGTGTAGGAATTTCTTGTTTATAACATTCACATCCTTCTATTTTACACTCAAAATATGGGCTCACTTGAGTTGAAAGTAGACTTGATCAAGCCCTTCCCAGCCGCTGTTGTTTTGAGTCTCGTAAAGTTGAACTTTCAATGCGGCCACTTTCTCCTCAAGTTCCCGTTTCTTCTCTTGGGATTCCTTGACTTGCTGTCGTACAGTGTTCACCCTGCCTGACAACTCCTGGGTACTCTGCAGACAGATACATAACCACAGCAATCCAATGAATTTCTAATTTGTGTTGAAGCAGATCCTTTTCACAACTTTAGTGTTTATCACAGCTAGTGCCTCCTTTGCAATCAGTTTCCATATTTCAAAAATCTTTTTACACTGGTAATAATAATAATAATAATAATAATAGTGCTTATTTATACTGCTCGCATAGGACTGAAAAGTCCCTTTACTCCAGCAGTAGGCTAAGAATGCCACCACGAGTGCACCCAGAACTCCAAGCATGCACAGAGCCCCCCCTCCCCCCAAAAAAGGGAGAACGAGGACAGGGTAGGAGGAATTCAGCCATTCCGAGAACGAACCTTATATCTGTTGGGAATAAACTTGCCTTTGGAAGGAATCGAACCTGCGATCTAGCGCTTTCTAGGCAGACGACGTGCTACCCTAGCTCCAGTACTTACATTGATGTGATGATTTTCCTGAGCTTTCTCAATGATTGTCATTCCATCTTGTTCGAATTTCTCACTGAAATTATTTGAAATGGATTAAATTTACTGAGGTATGTACTTAGGTAGAATTTAGTGATTTATCTGACTTCCTTCACTAGCAAGTGCACTATCACTTTTTTTTTATTTACCTATAGATGTATATTTTTTTACAACAAGGTTTACATACACACTATCACTGAACCTCTAATTCTGCCCATCACAAACTACCTCTGTATTTGTCTTTATCCCTTTTCTTCCCTCTCTCTCTCTCTCTCTCTCTCTACCTAGGTATCTTTCTTACATGATTTCTCTCTCCTTGTTCTGCCAAGTGTCCAGCAGTTGATTCCCATCTTCTATCTTTCTCTTTAACACCTCCCCCTTCTCAGCTTCTACTCGCACAGTTTTCCTCAGTGACAGCAAGATGGTTCGTTCCGCCTCTGTCTCTTCTGCGAACAATGAGAATCGAACGAGTCACGTAAAAAAACGAGATATTTTGTTGACAGACAGACACACACACGGACCAATGGCTGAAACTTTGGATTTAGGCTCTAGGGACCTCAAAACGTGTTTTGGCACTAAAAACTGACCATCGAAATTCTGACCCGATTACATTACTTTCCTTCCTATAGGATAAGGAAAGTAAAAAATGAGTGGTCCACATCGTTGTTCTTTTGAGTTTCTCTAATGGTTGATAACAAGTCACCATCGTACAGGTGTCTTCTCATCTCAGCCAGAGACATGTGGACCATCCTTCTTTCAGGGTTCCGCACTCTCTCAGTTGTGTTACTGGTCAGCATCCCATGATAAAATGGCAATTTTATCAATTGTAAAGAATAATTTATGTGTTTTGAGCATGCATTTTACATTTCCAGTATGTATAAAATATTTCTGGAGACCATAGTTGAGAAAAAAACTTCAGAGGGATTGGGTCAGGGGCTTCACTAAGGTGAGGTGAAAACTCATGTTCATAAGCAAAAAGTCACCAGGGGGAGTAACAGGAAAAGACTTGTCCCAAACAGGCGGAGTGAACTCAAAAGCTGGTTCCAATACTACACTACTAGGGCTACTCAAAGATAAACGTGTTGATGGTCTTGATTGCACATTCTCACCAAAATCTTGTACTTGGGGTTACCGGACATTCTGCAGGAGTATTTGATCCACTAGAACTTGTGGAAGGTCCTGGTATAGGTACTTTGGTTGAGATCATTTTGAGCCAGTGAACGATTAGTATGGCTACCACTTGTTGAAGGCACTTGTGATAAACTCCGTTTCTTTCGGATTGGAGATGACGAAAAGGTTTCATCTGACTCTACATCAGGATCATAATTCTTGTCCTTATCACTGTCATCACACTCACTATAGTAAAAATCATTGTCAGAGGGAAGAAATAGGGCTTCTTCTTCCTCTAATTCTTCAAGCTGTCTAAGAATGTCTTTATCACTGTTCATCATATTAATATTTTATTACTGCTGAAAAAAGAAAAAGAATGGAGTCATATTCACTGTGTTGAAGTCGTATATACCAATATGCAACTTACTGCACGGTGGTATGTAAAACATACCACCACAAAAACTAAAAAAAACACAATTATTTGAACTGATAATGTACTAAAGTGTTATAAAAACGATCCTACACACTTCAAACTATATAACTTGTTAGGCCATTATAAATTAAAACTCACACAAAAATTTTACCACCCCTCCAAAACTTTCATTTCACTACTAAAATCAAAACAGGTGTTTTTTCTGATAAAAACCATAATTGGAGAGCAAAAATCATGTTTGAGGTTCCGGCGTCTGCGCAATAATGTAGGAAACATCGTAAGCAATAGAATTAGAATGAGTTTCTGGTAGTAGATTCCTATCATCGTGAAAAAATTAGGAAAAATCAAATTCTAAGTGGTAGGAATCTTATACCACCGTGCCGGAAA
Organism: Diaphorina citri; assembly: GCF_000475195.1. Taxonomy (NCBI): domain Eukaryota; kingdom Metazoa; phylum Arthropoda; class Insecta; order Hemiptera; family Psyllidae; genus Diaphorina; species Diaphorina citri. Next base: position 5,991 of record NW_007378126.1, read on the forward strand.
GAGTTAAGAACCACTGCTCTACACCACCCATCCTCCCCTCTCACTTTCCTTTTTCAATTGTCCTCAAATTGGTGGACTTGTTTTGAATTAACACTTTTTTTTCGTCAATTACAACATGAGTTAATCTTAATAATAAGACCTAGTTACACTTGGTAAAACTTCAATTATTAAAAATTTAAAATGCTTGACTTTGAATTTTTATCTATCTATACGATAATGGGTTAACACCCTCATTGACTTTACTTACATATCTTGATAATGGGGTAACACCCGAAATACGTTCGTATAGATAAAATGATAAAACATAAGGTACCTGACCCAAAGTTCGCCACCCTAGTGTTTGTTTATTTTTTGTTTTTTTTTATTTTAAAAGATATTGAGGACCTTTTTCCAGGAAAAGCTAGATAATTTTGTTGTTCACCATTCTATTTGACATCCCAATAAGTCGTTGTTCGTAAGGATCATAATCCGTACCTATCTGTTTGTTCCAACTCCAGATTATGTGCTGGTGCCTTATAGTTTGTACGCCTGACATTGGTGTAGGCACTGAAGGTACATTCGGCTTTTGGTAGAATTGTCGATTGTTTTGGAAAGTAGGATTCGGATTTTTTTTTTAAAATGCGGGTTAGACTTGTTTTGATTGTTAAAATTGCTATTGTTGTACCCGTCGTGAGACCTAAAAGCATGTTGTTTCTTATGCAATTGCGTTTGTTGTTGAGATTTTTTAGGATTATGTTCGGAAGAATGTTTGTACTGTTCAAACCGGTATAGCGACGAATAACTGGCTATTTCGATAGCCGTTTCTGGCTGTCTAGACCTGAGGTAATTTCCTATCGAACCCTGGACTTCGTACAGGAATGAAGTCACGAGCATTTTATCTAATGCTGCCTTTAAAATACCATCAGAAGTCGGATATTCGGTTTTGATTCGTTTATGTATAGCATTTCTAAGTGAAGCGAACCTTTGAGCAAAGGACTCAGCCGATTCATTTGAATTTTGTTTAGTACGGTTTGCTTCCCTTATTAGGGTAGAGTATCCTGAGAGGGTCCGTTATCAGTTTCATGTAGAGATTAAGCCCTTGAAAGGTTATCAAATGGGTAAGAGTTTGCCTCTTCTTTCTATGGTGGAACATATCTGATGTTATTTTTGCCGAATAATGCAGTCTGATGTCCCAGTATTTTACCACAATGCAGCGGATCAAATTTATTTATTTATTCACGGGACTAACCCTTTATACAAAAATGACAATAAAAAAATACACTAAAACTAAACAAACACAAACAACAATCAAATACAGTAGAAAAAAATTATAAAATTAAATATAAAAGGAAAGTAAAAAGTACCTAATAAAGAGTAAATTTAATTAAAATTAAAATCGCCGTCGTTGATATGGTTTGACCCGACCTCCTGGTCAAAACCCGATGTTGAGAGAGGCCATCGAAAATATCCGTTCCTATATAGGAACGGATAACTTCTCTAGCCCCCTCCCGAAGATCTACCTGCTTGATAGACCCATTAGACACAAGTCTCCCGTCAGAGCCTTTGGACACAAAGTGTTTGCGGAAGTGTTTTTCCGCTAGCCTACACAGTTGAAACACATCCTTAGAAGGGTGAATTAAACCACCTTTTGTTTTTGCCTGAACCAACTTTTTTTTTTTTACTGGGATTCAACTCTTCTAACTTGTTAGCTTGTTGCACGCTCGGAAAGTCACTTCGAAATGAATGTTTGTTTTGAATTTTTGAAAAAAAATCTGGTGTGAACATCACACGACTTTCCTTATCCTATTGAATGATGCTTATTTGAGTGTTCTTTTACCCTAACTTTTACAATATCTCTAACCGTTTTGTCGCTATAGCTGAAAACCGCCAAAAAACGGTCGAAATCTGTCCAAAAGCGGTAAAAATACCGCCAAGCGCAGCAACCATCTCAAACAAACGTTTTGTGTTGCATCCTTGTCACATTAGTGAACCACATACCAAATTTCAAGTTTCTAGCTTATACCGTTCCCGAGATATTGTTAAATTACACCAAAAACCGCCAAAAAGCGGTAAAATGCCGCCAACCGTTGCACCGATCCTAACCAAAAGTTTCGTGTCGCATCCTTGTCACATTTGACAGCTACATACCAAATTTCAAGTCTCTACCTCTTACCGTTCTCGAGATATTTGGTCTGACTCCTTCATTTGATATGACGTGCTCTAAATAGGCTGTCTCTGTTTTGAAGAACTCTGATTTGTCGAGTTGTATTTTCATATTGTATTTCGATAATCTTTCTAATACGAGTTCTAAGTTCTGAAATGGGATTCTTACGACACATTGTATATTAAAATGTCGTCCAAATACACTACACAGCTAGGTATTGCTTGAAGTATATTATATTGTTCATACATCTTTTAAAAGTTGCCGGGGCGTTCCGTAATCCGAAAGGCATACCGAGGTACTCGTAATGGCCTTCCGTTCCGGCATTGAATGCTGTTTTCGCTATGCCTATAATCTACTACCATCCTCCATTTTTGCTTTCCAGAAGCGTCTAGTTTTTTCTTAACTACATGCACTGGTGAGGACCATGGTGAATGCGAGGGTCTAATGATTCCCTGATTTAGGAGACTTTCTATTTGTTGTTGAATTTCGATTTAGCTTCACGCCAGTGAAAATTCGTTGGTGTGAATTCGAAATTCTGGTAAGGATTTTTTTTACATATCCTTTTTTTTTTTATTTGTACTTTTGTTTCTTGAGTGATTTGTGAGTCCTATCTGTAGTTTTTGATACGGTATTTCATTTGGTCAGCTCACTTTTTATTAAAATTGTATTCCTTTAATACTAATTGGTGGCCCGAGATTAGCTCTTTTAAATTTCTCAAGCCATGTTACGGCCTTAGAATCTGTACGTAGAATGAACTTTTTACCATCCAAGGGTCACGAGCTAGGAAACCCTATCCTTTATTCCCCTTGTGGTGAACATCTTGTCCAAGCTTCCCACGGTTGCCATTGTGGTAGCTATTTCCATCCAGCGATCCGGAACTCCGAAGGGATGTAAATGCAAAACTTCCCGAAGGAGAAGTAAATCATCCTGAAGGGAAAACACTGTTCTTTTCGCAGTGTTCATGATTAATAATTATTAAATTGAAAAAAATATTAAGGTATATAAAGAAAAAAATTAAAGTGTCTTTCGAACACGAGGTTTAAACGGTTACAAACACAAAACAAATGGTAACTTTAGGGTTTCGATGATGAACGTTAACTAGCCACCGATTAAAATATCGGATTGGGATGACTTTCGTTAAGAGGAAGGGAATAGGAGGGACCTGGTAAAGGACCACATGCTTGAACCGACGTAAGCAATACCTGACGATTTTTTTATAACTCGTTAACAGGGACGTCCCGCGGGAAGTGGTTGGTCCCCGCCAGTAGGAAGAGGATACCTTGGGAATGATTAGGAGAGGGATCAGAAACGAAGTAATTGGTATGGATAATGGAGCAGAGCCAAGGATCAAGGCTTTGTTTTCAGTCTTGTGGTAGAATTTGGACCATCCTTGTTTACAGCTTCCTTTGAATATTAACTGATGCCATCAGTGCATACTTTCTGTTCTGTAATCTGTGGTGCCATCAGTGCATACTTTCTGTTCTGTAATCTGTGGTGATCATTTCGCAAATGGGGATAACGGTTCCACTATGACCTTTCAACTGAGCCCATTTTCACACATTGCCGCAACTCGAAGAACTTCCACACCTCTTGGGACAAAATATAACCCGGTGGACTCCGGATGGCAATGACGGACATTGGATAGCCTACTCACTTTGCCCGACTGTTCAGAAAGGACGATGTAAGAACTGGGGAGAACTTGGTTGTAAATTAACTTAGCATCTCCAATAAGAACGGCCTTGACGGTAAATCCCTTCGAAGCTCTTCCAGACCGCTGAATGGGTACTTTGACTCGCTTTACAATCTTGCCTGATGACATGGAACAGGCCGCAATAGGGAGGCCATAATACTTTCCAATACGGCTCACTGGGACAGACAGAACCCATTCTTTTGACGACATCTGAGAAGTAAGATTTAAGAGGTCTGCACGCAAGATGTTGGGGGAGATGATGTTGGCAGGGATCTTCTTATTTTGACGAGAACACGCCGCAATGTTTTTCCGGAATTTGCGGATCAGTAGATCGAGGGTGGTGTATACGGGGTGAGTTTTTCACACCAGTTCTTACATACTTTAGAAGTGAAGTGTGAACCTTTGTCGGTAAGTAAAATGGCTGGGTAGCCATATCTACTGAAGAATTCCTGTTCCAGAATTTTTATTACTTTCTGGGAATCGGTCCATCGGCTGAATTGGTCCGATTATCTCGCACCTTATCAACAGTGTGTTGGACCAGATCATGAGACCTCAGGAAATTTGGTTTTATTTCCCGGCCAAGCCGCCAGGAATTCATTAGCGGCCTTAGCAGAGACTTCTCTTTGGGCCATGATTCCATATTGAATGTTTCCTAGAATTCTTTCTAGATTCCTTTAGGTTTAGGCGAAGTCGTCGTGACCCTTATTGACCAATTATTGGTGATTAACTATTGGGGGCTGAAAACCTCCCGCATGTTTCAATTTCTTCTCCACATCCTTGTATTGAGTTCGATTTCACCCTTCTTCACCCCTCAGGTGACAAGCGGCGAGGTATTCGCGAATGCGAGGGCAAGGTTCAGGCACATCTGGTTCTTGACGAACAATGCTTGGAGCAAAGTTGATTTCGTCGCTCTCTTGGTCTAGGACTCTAGGACTCTAGGGTATCTTGAATTGTCCATAGATCCGGCACGTGGTCTATTCTCAGCAGTTTGGTATGATAGGGAGTTGTCGGTGATAGATTGACCTGACTTTAGGTAATTAGATCATATATGTTCTGTACGGAGGTGATTTTCCTCCACGATCGGACTCTATGTGTGGCAGCTTCCAACAAACTCATCGGTCATTGTCCGAACCAAACTCGTATTCCCGCAATACCAGAATGACCTGTAAGGCGCGCCCACAAGACAGGAGTCTGGAGTGAAAGAGAGGCGAGGCGCCACTTCAAGGTGAACTCTAGTGAAAGTCCCCCATGAGAGTTTCTCAGCCTCTCTTAGATTTGCACTCTCAGAAATTGTCACTGAGAACGCCTTCGTTTCATCCGGCCACGTGGGCGTTATAGCCTCTTTGTATAGGCAATATATTGGTAATCTAACGTATACATCGTTGTTCTTTTGAGTTTCTCTAATGGTTGATAACAAGTCACCATCGTACAGGTGTCTTCTCATCTCAGCCAGAGACATGTGGACCATCCTTCTTTCAGGGTTCCGCACTCTCTCAGTTGTGTTACTGGTCAGCATCCCATGATAAAATGGCAATTTTATCAATTGTAAAGAATAATTTATGTGTTTTGAGCATGCATTTTACATTTCCAGTATGTATAAAATATTTCTGGAGACCATAGTTGAGAAAAAAACTTCAGAGGGATTGGGTCAGGGGCTTCACTAAGGTGAGGTGAAAACTCATGTTCATAAGCAAAAAGTCACCAGGGGGAGTAACAGGAAAAGACTTGTCCCAAACAGGCGGAGTGAACTCAAAAGCTGGTTCCAATACTACACTACTAGGGCTACTCAAAGATAAACGTGTTGATGGTCTTGATTGCACATTCTCACCAAAATCTTGTACTTGGGGTTACCGGACATTCTGCAGGAGTATTTGATCCACTAGAACTTGTGGAAGGTCCTGGTATAGGTACTTTGGTTGAGATCATTTTGAGCCGGTAGGTACTTTGACTAGGTACTTTTATAAAATAAGGAAAGTAATAGGTAAATAACATCATCATCATCATCTAGGTACTTAGGTACTTCGCCTTTTCCCATGTTGGCATGTTTAGGTCTTACCAATATTGTTTCGGCAATGATGACAGAAACACCCTCTGCCCTATATGATCGCCTGACAACCTCGACCTGTTGTTGGGTACAACGAGGTTCACTGTCGAGGCCACCCGCTCGGAACTAACTGAGGAGCCCTGTGCCAAAAGGCTCCTCAGTGCAATTTTCGCTAATACTGGCGTAAACTCCTTACAGTTTAGCCAGAACTCTAGTGGGTTGCTTTTCATTGTGTCTTGACATGGTTGGTCAAGATATTGTTTCAATTCTGGAGGCATCATTGAGCCGCTTGCTACAGAACTCCCCTGAGAAGAACTAATGAGGACCTGTCGCCCGCTCCATATACTTTCATTTTGATTGTGATCAATTATTCCTTGTTCTGGCTGGACCCGCTCTGCGGAGACATCCGGGGTACTTGGCTGGCGCTGTCTGTTCTGCGTATGCTCATCATTTATGAGTTTAGAAAGTGAATTGATGTGAGCGGCCAGGATCGTTGGTTGAGTAAAGTGCATTTTCTTAAACCGCGGGTCTAGGAGTGTAGCCCTAGCCAAGCAGACGTTTTTTTCAAGGTCAAAAAATCTCCTTCTTCCATCATCCAACAATTTAAAAAGAAAGGTTGTTGCGGTGGGACTTGTAACAGTTAGTTCTTGTTGTTCAAGTTTCTTCAAAATGAGATTGCAGAGAGGGATCACGAGAGGAGCAGTTGGATACGATTCTCCAGTAATATCATTTGTTGCCTCCTTGAAGGGAGCAAGAATGGTAATAATTTCTCGTAATGTGTTTAAATCAGTGCCAGGAATCATGTTCGGTGCTCCAGGCCTGGTGAGAAGAATCTTGGCAACATGTGATGCTAACTTTGTGAATCGTTCAATCATATCACATGTTGAATTCCATCTTGTACTTACACTTTGTATGAGTACAAGCACATCGCCCTCCTTCTTCCCCTGAGCCATCTGCTCCCTCTTCAAATCATCGGTTGCTTGAACAGAGTGTTTGAAGAACGTTACGATTCCTTTGACTTTTGCAATCAGGGGCATCAATGCTTCCTGCCCTAAACCCGCATCAACAATCAGGTTTAATATGTGTGCGAAGCATGGGACACGCCTATGGTTTGTCAAAAAGGAATTTGCGGCAGCAACCATATTTGAACCAGCATCTGTGGTCACAGCAATAACTTGGGATTTGGGAATGCCAAATTCTTGCAAGATTTCATCCCATAGTTCGCAAATGTTGAGAGCGGTGTGAGCCTGAAAGTACGAAAAAGAAAGTACAGTACTGTTAAATCAAAATGATATGTACAGACTCAACTTTCACAAAAAGGTGCTCTTTAGAGCATTTTTTTTTTTTTTTAATATTATGGATATGTAGATAACGAGCTCTTCTCGATCCGAGTGGAATTTTATGTGTGATAAACGTAATAGGTTTGCGATATTGTTGCATTCCTTGACTGCTGTTTGTCGGTATTTTAGAGACAAGGAAATATTCCTATTTACCAGTAGGTTTTGATCCTATAGGATATTTAGACTTACTTTCTGTAAGTCATTGGTACCTAATATTCCGTCAAAGTATTCATGAAAATCGAAGATGTAAAATTTGGTAGACCCGGGAATTTTCTTTGAAGAGAATAGATATTTATTAGGAATGATAATACTATGGGTTCTCGACGTCCAGTAGCGGTTTTGATAGTAGCTGGTTCTTGGTTTAGAGGAAAAGGAAATTAACTAATACAAGCGGTGGATAAATAGCTGGCGCTAGCTCCTGTGTCGATTAAAAATTTCAATTTGTGGAGGATTACGTACGGTAAGTTTTGTCCGGATAGCCGGGTACGTAGGTACTGGTCAGTTCTTGGTATTGTCCGGAGGCTGATCGATAAAATTTGCCTCTTCATCTGAACCATAGTACTCTTGCGAAGTCGTCGTGACCCCTATTGACCAATTATTGGTGATTAACTATTGGGGGCTGAAAACCTCCCGCATGTTTCAATTTCTTCTCCACATCTTTGTATTGAGTTCGATTTCACCCTTCTTCACCCCTCAGGTGACAAGCGAAGCGGCGAGGTATTCGCGAATGCGAGGGCAAGGTTCAAAACCATCAGGTTCCTGGCAAACAATGAATGCTTGGAGCAAAGTTGATTTCGTCGCTCTCTTGGTCTAGGACTCTAGGGTATCTTGAATTGTCCATAGATCCGGCACGTGGTCTATTCTCAGCAGTTTGGTATGATAGGGAGTTGTCGGTGAACTGCCTGAATGTCCGTATTCTATTGTAAACAATTGGAACGCCGACTTTTTGTCCCATCTCAATAGTTGAAGTTGCAGTCGGTGGTGGTTCCCAATCGTCAGCACCATATTCTTCTTCAATGTCGTCTTCCTCCTCCTCGGGGATCATGGAGCTCTGAGCCGGTGCCTGGTTGGCACTGAGAAGGTGCTCAGGGTATCTTGATTTGGTATGTTTGGTAATTTTCGAATGGAGTTTCGTTGTAGTTTTGTTTGAGGTTAAAAAGTTCGATGGTGAGTGTATAAACATCTCTTTTGTCACTGTACGAATTCAGAAGGGCGGCTTTCAGTTCAGCCCAATTGTTGATAGAAAAAGAGCTGATATTCAGCTTTGCCTCCCCCGTTACTTTCGACTTGAGGGAGTCGACGGTAGGAGAGGGTTCAGAGAGGGCATTCATTTTGGCCTCTAATGATGATATTGTCCCTACTTTTTCCTCCGGAGCGACCGGCGAGTAGTCAGATGCGCCGGAACGGAAAAATTGAAATTTACAAAAGAATCGAAGCGTCCTTTTTGATCTCCATTGAAAATAATCTAATGTTTTGCCACATTCAAAGATGGCCGACAGGAAATTTCATACCGGGCTTGTAGAGAACTTGGTGTTTTTCATTGGATTGAGAACTTTTTATATTTTGAGGTGCGGTGTTTTGTGTTGGCGGTCCCCCGCCGGGGTCACCATCTGACCAGTCGCCCATCATGCGTTGCTATATAGGCAACCTAGATAACCATGGTGTAAACAAACATCACGGAAACAGCCAACGGACAGGTGACTGGTTGACCTCTAATTACTACATAGATTTAGGTGACTTGATTGAAATGAACTGTTGCAGTTGGTTGGAAGTTTGGTAAATTTGATTGTGCATGTGAATTGTGATTTACTTCTCGACTAGATTGATTAAGGAGCGCGGTAGCGCTCCGCCCCGCCAAGTCAAGAAAGTTTGACCGCGCTACTAGAGATATTATACGCGACAGGGAAAGGGTTAAGAAAAAACTAGACGCTTCTGGAAAGTAAAAATGGAGGATGGTAGTAGATTATAGGCATAGCAAAAACAGCATTCAATGCCGGAACGGAAGGCCATTACGAGTACCTCCGTATGCCTTTTGGAATACGGAACGCCCCGGCAACTTTTCAAAGATGTATGAACAATATACTTCAAGCAATACCTGACTGTGTAGTGTATTTGAACGACATTTTACTATACAATGTGTCGAAAGAATCCCATTTCAGAACTCTAGAACTCGTATTAGAAAGATTATCGAAATACAATATGAAAATACAACTCGACAAATCAGAGTTCTTCAAAACAGAGACAGCCTATTTACGGCACGTCATATCAAATGAAGGAGTCAGACTTAGCCCAGAAAAGATAAAATGTATAGAAAAATTTTCAATCCCAAAAACCCAATTCAAAAGTTTCCTAGGCTTAGTAGGATACTATAGAAAGTACATCAAAGACTTCGCAAAGATCGCAAAGCCGCTCCACGTTTGTTTTAAGAATGATGCCACCATAAACATTAAAGATCTAGCCTACAACGAAGCGTTTCATTCTCTAAAATCGGCGTTGATGAATGAACCCATTTTAACGTACCCAGATTTTACAAACACATTCACTCTGACGACTGATGCTTCAAATACAAAGATCGCAAAGCCGCTCCACGTTTGTTTTAAGAATGATGCCACCATAAACATAAAAGATCTAGCCTACAACGAAGCGTTTCGTTCTCTAAAATCGGCGTTGATGAATGAACCCATTTTAACGTACCCAGATTTTACAAACACATTCACTCTGACGACTGATGCTTCAAATTTTGCTCTAGGAGCAGTATTATCTCAAAATGATCACCCCAAAGCCTATGCTTCAAGAACCCTTAATGATCACGAAAAGAATTATTCAACTATAGAGAAAGAACTTCTAGCTATAGTTTGGGCAGCCAAACATTTTCGCCTCTACCTTTTCGGTCAAAAATTTAAAATCGTAACCGATCATCGACTATTAACCTGGCTTTTCAATCTAAAGGAACCAAACTCAAAATTAGTCCGTTGGAGACTCAAACTAGAAGAATACGATTATGAAATAGAATACAAGCCGGGCAAACAGAACTGAAATGCCAACGCTTTGTCGAGAATCAAAATCCATAGGCCGAATGCACAGTCGTACCTTAAAAATAATCTTAAAATATTGACAATCTTGCATTATGTAGATCATCTGATATGTACTACCTACTTCAAACATATTCCTTAACATTCTTCTTTTGGTGTCAGTTATAGTTTATAGTTAATTGGTGAAATCTGTAGCCAGCTGTCAACAGGATAAATTTAAACAATTCTTTTCCAAACCTGTAACAACACCTCTTGAGAACAAAGTAAAAGAAGCAGAGATTAAACTCAGTGCACTTGTTGCTGAACACAATTTATCATTTCTTCTCATGAATGATCTATCAGAAGTATTAAAGGAATGTTTTCTAGTGTTGGGAATAATCGATTATGATAATCGATTAATCGATTATTATTGATAATCGTAATCGTAATCGATTATAAAAAATAATCGAACCCCATAATCGGAATAGAAATAAAGGCTAACTTAACCAGAACTAACCCAACCGAGTCATTGAAAGAAAACGAAGATATTATAATAAAGGAAAGAGAAAGTCGATATAAGGCAAAGACAATATAAAACGCAAAACGGTAGTTTGTAAAAACTACAAACAGCCACTCAGACGAAGTAAAATACATTACGATAGAATACGAAAAAAGACAAACAAATAGCTTACAGGTTTTCCTTCCTATTCTTGTTTCAGATCCAGAGGATCGGACGACATTGTAAATATTACCCATAATATAGGTATATTACCCGTAAGTTTAGGAAAAATTTGTAACCGTTTAAACCTCGTGTTCGAAAGACACTTTAATTTTTTTCTTTATATACCTCAATATTTTTTTCAATTTAATAATTAATCAAGAACACTGCGAAAAGAACAGTGTTTTCCCTTCAGGATGATTTACTTCTCCTTCGCGAAGTATTACATATTAATCCCTTCGGAGTTCCGGATCGCTGGATGGAAATAGCTACCACAATGGCAACCGTGGGAAGCTTGGACAAGATGTTCACCACAAGGGGGAGGTATAAATGATACAGGAGAAGTATAAATCCACTGGACTCGCTGTCCCAATCTGAGCTAGCAGAAGGAGAGGGTGGGGGAGGGCGAGACACAGCAGAAGAAGACGGTAGAGGACGTGACCCAGCAGAAGAGGGCGGTGGAGGGCGGGACACAGCAGCGCGGACAGACTCCGCCAAAGATTTGAATTCAGACTGCATGGCAGACAGAGATTTCTACAAAGCTGACAAGCGGGAGGAATCAGCAGAGGGCTGGGGAGGTGGCGAGGTCAATGGTTCAAAAGGCGGAGAAGGGATTTTATCAGGAAGAGGAGCAGTAGAAGCAATATCACTGCTACCAGAGTTCTCCAAGCCTGAGTGACGATTGGCCTCTTCCCTTGACACACACAAGGAAAGAATGGGGGTCATCGCTTGTAGGAACTGCCTGTGTCGATCTTCAGAACCTCTAAGATTCATGGAAATAGAGGACGGGGAGAAGATGAGGGCCCTCCCAAAGGGCCAGGAGAGAAGGAGGTCTCTGATCCCCCTAAACTTCTTCTTAGAGACGAAGGGGGAGCCGGGGAAGATAGTATCCAACAGTCGTTTGGTGGGGAAGGCGAACCTCAATTTGGCGAGGACGAGGACATTGGAGTCCCCAGAAATAGGGTAGGTCACTAAATGAAGAGGGGCCAATCTCCCCAGTTTTGGAGAAGGACTTGTGCCATCAAGATTTGATTTTGTCTGCAGTCGGGATAGAAGTGGGGGCATCAAACAAATCTCCGAGGGAGACATCTCTAGGATCTCCAGGTTCCATCTGGGAAGGAGAACAACAAAGGGAAACTCATTAGCCCCCTCAAAAAAGATAATACGCAAGCCTTAAGAATAAAGACCGTCTCAAGAGTAAAGACCCGTTAAACTATTATGAACGTCCTAAGAAAGACTTTATAATGGAGCCTAATCCATTAATCAGTCCACGTTTAGCCATTCTATGTGTAGAGAAATGAGACAATTTATGTAGTGAGTTTTTGTACCAATCTTTCAGAGTGATATAGTGAAGGAAGGTTTCTTGATTGGAATCGACTTGATAAGTCTTCGTAATTAGCCGTTCAAATGAGTCGAATAGCTTTTCTGCCATTTGGATGTACTCGGTCAAGTTAACATAATGTAATAAAGTTAAAGTATGGGTACTAGATTCTAAGTATGCATTTCCTAAACTTACGGGTAATATACCTATATTATGGGTAATATTTACAATGTCGTCCGATCCTCTGGATCTGATTCAGCTATAGCGGTTAGAGATATTGTAAAAGTTAGGGTAAAAGAACACTCAAATAAGCATCATTCAATAGGATAAGGAAAGTCGTGTGATGTTCACACCAGATTTTTTTTCAAAAATTCAAAACAAACATTCATTTCGAAGTGACTTTCCGAGCGTGCAACAAGCTAACAAGTTAGAAGAGTTGAATCCCAGTAAAAAAAAAAAAGTTGGTTCAGGCAAAAACAAAAGGTGGTTTAATTCACCCTTCTAAGGATGTGTTTCAACTGTGTAGGCTAGCGGAAAAACACTTCCGCAAACAACATTACTTTAAATTCTTATGTAATTGTACAGTATGAAGGGGCATATTTTCCAGGTATTGTTGAAGATGTTAAGGAGCCCACAAGTACAGAAATGGAATATGAGTATTTTATAAGCACAATGGTAATGAGTGGTCTTTACTGGAAATGGCCAGAACGCAAGGATTCATGCTGGTACAAGAAAATTGATGTTTTGGAAAAAATCGATGTTCCAATAATTGTTAATGCCAGGTTAATCCAATAATTGTATACATATTTGCAGTTCGTGGCATTGACAAATGGAAAAAGAAAAAATGAAAAGGCATTGGGTAGTACTAAGTACTTAGGTATCAAATAGAAATGCTGACTTATAAACTTATTGAATAATAATAAGTTCTAAGTTCATATCTCTTTATTTTAGTTTTCTGATTACTAACAGAAAAAATGTTAATTTCTATAGAGGAAAATGCCTAAAATTAGTTAACAGCTTGAGAACAGTTTTTGAGTATGTAGAAGAAATAGAAACATTTGAAGTCGATAAGATCGTAAAATTACCTCAACCAACCATCTAGGTGAAGCCTTCAGAGATGCCTACTTCCCCATCTACAAAGAACACTATTAACATCTCCCAATTCACAATTTCCATATAAATCCCATCACTGTCCACATAGATGCCACAGGCTCAGTTGTCAGAAAAACTCGAGATACTTCAAAACATGTAATACACTATGCTCCAGTGATGAACATCCCTGAAACTAGAGGTATAGAACTGTTATCCCGATGATATGATCATCTCAGATTACAGAACAGAAAGTATGCTCTGTTGGCTTGCAGCCATTAAAGGCACTACTTCCATCTCGGGGCCATCAATTAATATTAAAAGGCCCCAATATTAATCAAAACACAACAGAAGAAATCAATGAAACAGCACGGATTAAAAATACAGAAACCCAGTCAGACAATAGAAGGTGTCCCTAGAGCTTCAGCAAAAATTTGGCGGGAATACCCGAGTTTAGTTATATTCATTTGCTAATCGAGGTTCCGTTTACTCTTCAGTCTTCATTCCTAAAGTGATGTGAACATCACACAACATTCGCTTGTTTTTACCACCTGACGAAGTCGCCGTACCCTCATCCCCGCTGCCGCCTCAGTTCCCAGCCTCCTCTATTGAGCTTGTGCGCTCGGCGAGAGTGCGTGACGATTGACGAAGTATCTCTACCCCCCTTCCCCGCTGCCACCTCAGTTCCCAGCCTCCTCTATTGAGCTTGTGCGCTCGGCGAGAGTGCGTGACAAAGTCTCTCTACCCCACACAGTCACAGTGGAACTGTTATCCCCATTTGCGAAATGATCATCTCAGATCACACAACAGAAAGTATGCACTGATGACTTGCAGCCATTAAAGGCAACCCAACATTAATCATAACACAACAGAAGAAATCAATGAAACAGCAGGATTAGAAAAAAATCCAGTCTGACAGCAGAGGCTTCTAGACTAGACCTTCAGCAAAAAAAAAAAAAAAAAAAAAAAAAAAAAAAAGGGGGGAAAAAAAAAAAGGGGGGAAAGGGGGAGAGCGCGAAAGGTATAGAAAAATAAAAGCAGATCCAGTGCGAAGTGAGATGGAAAGAGAAAAGGAGAGGAAAAAGTACGAGAACAAAAAGAAGCAAGTCAAATTGGTAGCTGACATGACTGCGAGGGAAAAACGGGCAGCCAACAAACTGTGGCGAGATAAAAAGCGCAAAACAAAACAAAGAAAAGAGTCTCAACCACAAAATCTGACCCCGCCTGAGTCAGAAAATGATGGAAGTGATCATGAAAATGGTGATAATCAGAACGAAAATATCCAACATCAACGGAATTCAGGAAGGAAAAAAATACGCAGGGATAGATCTAAGATGTACAAGAGATATATGCAGTTAATCAAGCAAAACCAAGCTCTTAAACGACAAAGGGATTACATCAACTCCTAGCCAACCAAGACCAGATTCCATCCCGACATCAAGTACATCCCAACAAAGCACATCAAGTTCTAACCAACAAAGCACATCAACTTCTAACCAACCAAGACCAGATTCCATCTCGACACCAAGTACATCCCAACCAAGCACATCAAGTTCTAACCAACAAAGCACATCAACTTCTAACCAACCAAGACCAGATTCCATCTCGACACCAAGCACATCAAGTTCTAACCAACAAAGCACATCAACTTCTAACCAACCAAGACCAAGCACGTCCAGAACCACTGCTAGACATTGCAGCACATCAACTTCTAACCAACCAAGACCAGATTCCATCTCGACACCAAGTACATCCCAACCAAGCACATCAAGTTCTAACCAACAAAGCACAT
Organism: Diaphorina citri; assembly: GCF_000475195.1. NCBI lineage: Eukaryota > Metazoa > Arthropoda > Insecta > Hemiptera > Psyllidae > Diaphorina > Diaphorina citri. Next base: position 21,139 of record NW_007378126.1, read on the forward strand.
CAAGTTCTAACCAACAAAGCACATCAACTTCTAACCAACCAAGACCAGATTCCATCCCGACATCAAGTACATCCCAACCAAGCACATCAAGTTCTAACCAACAAAGCACATCAACTTCTAACCAACCAAGACCAAGCACGTCCAGAACCACTGCTAGACATTGCCTAACTGATAGGCTAGATTCTGATGGAAACAAAATGAAAAGAAGAGCATGCATCTATTGCTATGCTAATCTGAAACAGTCAGCAGGGCGAAAAATAGCGAAGGCAAGAGCTAAATTAGTTCAAACGTATTGTTCTAAGTGCCCAAAGAAACCTACCATGTGCCTAAGTTGCTTCAACCAGCACCATCTCTAAGAAACCCACCCTCCCATAGTTTGAATATTTTTAATATGTACAACTTTACTCTGTTCCTCAATATAAATAAACCTACTCTAAGTATTGTTTTTACATAAGAAAAACTAAAATAATAAAAAACTGAAAGTAAAAATGCCCTAAAAACTAAAATATAAAAAAACTGAAAGTAAAAAATGTCCTAAAAACTAAAGCCGGACGTGGCACTCAAGGTGTTATACATTCAACATAGATGTAGGTAGTAGATTAGGCAAGAGAAAATCATGTAACAATTATCTCTTTCCCACCCCATACTTTGCACAAAATGCAACCCCTGGACAAAGCATTCATGGGGCCACTAAAAGTGTACTACAGCAAGGAAATAAGACAATTCATGTGTGAAGATGCAAGACCAGTGCGAGCCACTGATGTTATGGAGTTATTTGGTCAAGCTTATGTAAAATGTCAAATTACCCAAGCTATTTGAGACAGCAGTTAGTATCATAGAATCAATGCCACCCAGAGATGTAACTTTTGAATTTGTTAAAAAGAGATTGTTAAATGGAGAAGAAAAATTCCAGAGCAAAAATGAAAGTAATGCTCAAAATTCAAAGAAATCTGTTGCAATCAATTCTAACACAAATTCAAGGAAGTGTTATGGCTGTGGCAAACTTGGACATTCTGTGAAAGATTGTTGGAACAAGACAAAACCAAGGCAAAAGTTCAATACCAATAACCAAGGACATGCAAGATATCACAACCAATAGTTATGTTCTTCTCAATCTTCCTATTCTAAAACTTTAGAGTGATCGCTACCAAAAGAACTGGAACAAATGAGCAGTAAAAATACTTTCTTTGTTTTCCTAAATTTCTCAAAAAAAAAAAAAAAAAAAAAAATTAAACATAAAGTTAGAGTGAGTGAAGTGATTTCATGTGAGAAATGACGAGTCCAGGTGGACAGAGAAGATTCATTTTATTATTTTTTAGTTTTTAGGACATTTTTTACATTCAGTTTTTGTTAAAGTTTTTAGGGGAATTTTTCATTTCCAGTTTTTATTTTTTAGTTTTTAGGACATTTTTTACTTTCAGTTTTTTTATATTTTAGTTTTTAGGGCATTTTTACTTTCAGTTTTTTATTATTTTAGTTTTAAGTAAAACCATGTTTTTTAAATTTTTAATTTATAGATTTTATTTTTCACTTTTTAGTCAGAACTTTTTTCCCTCAATAAAATACAGATTTTCTCTAGGAAATAAGTCAAGTCTAACAGTAAGGCCCCCTCTCCAAGGAAACAACTTTTTTTTTAAGAAATAGCAAATTATAAAGCTGTTTGGGCTTATTCTATAGATATGCCCATAATGAGGGTCCTGTATATTGTAACACCCTGTATGTTCAGTACCCATACTTTATTACATTATGTTAACTTGACCGAGTACATCCAAATGGCAGAAAAGCTATTCGACTCATTTGAACGGCTAATTACGAAGACTTATCAAGTCGATTCCAATCAAGAAACCTTCCTTCACTATATCACTCTGAAAGATTGGTACAAAAACTATCTACATAATAAATTGTCTCATTTCTCTACACATAGAATGGCTAAACGTGGACTGATTAATAGATTAGGCTCCATTATAAAGTCTTTCTTAGGACGTTCATAATAGTTTAACGGGTCTTTACTCTTGAGACGGTCTTTATTCTTAAGGCTTGCGTATTATCTTTTTTGAGGGGGCTAATGAGTTTCCGTTTGTTGTTCTCCTTCCCAGATGGAACCTGGAGATCCTAGAGATGTCTCTCTCGGAGATTTGTTTGATGCCCCCACTTCTAGCCCGACTGCAGACAAAATCAAATCTCTGATGGCACAAGTCCTTCTCCAAGGCTGGGAAGATTGGCCCCTCTTCATTCAGTGACCTACCTACCCTATTTCTGGGGACTCCAATGTCCTCGCCAAATTGAGGTTCGCCTTCCCCACCAGACGACTGTTGGATACTATCTTCCCCGGCTCCCCCTTCGTCTCTAAGAAGAAGTTTAGGGGGATCAGAGACCTCCTTCTCTCCTGGCCCTTTGGGAGGGCCCTCATCTTCTCCCCGGTGAGTAGGGCGACTGACGCTAGGGACCTGGCATCTCTGACGCACGGACGTAAGGTTCGGGTCAGAAGATGCTGGAAGTCGCCGGGGAGGTTCCGCATAAACTAAGGGGGGTCACAGTTGTGTGCAGCCACTCGTGGTTGTGCCCACCAGCTGGCGCCCCTCCCCCTCTTGAATTAGGGAATTGGTTGGGTGGAGCATTAACGGGGACAAGGGCAAGGGTATCCGTGGAGGATTTCTCTCCTCTTCATCCCTGTCAGTGGATTCTTTTTTACTTATTATTATTATTATTATTATTATTATTATTATTATTATTATTATTATTATTATTATTATTATTATTATTATTATTATTATTATTATTATTATTATTATTATTATTATTATTATTATTATTATTATTATTATTATTATTATTATTATTATTATTATTATTATTATTATTATTATTATTATTATTATTATTATTATTATTATTATTATTATTATTATTATTATTATTATTATTATTATTATTATTATTATTATTATTATTATTATTATTATTATTATTATTATTATTATTATTATTATTATTATTATTATTATTATTATTATTATTATTATTATTATTATTATTATTATTATTATTATTATTATTATTATTATTATTATTATTATTATTATTATTATTATTATTATTATTATTATTATTATTATTATTATTATTATTATTATTATTATTATTATTATTATTATTATTATTATTATTATTATTATTATTATTATTATTATTATTATTATTATTATTATTATTATTATTATTATTATTATTATTATTATTATTATTATTATTATTATTATTATTATTATTATTATTATTATTATTATTATTATTATTATTATTATTATTATTATTATTATTATTATTATTATTATTATTATTATTATTATTATTATTATTATTATTATTATTATTATTATTATTATTATTATTATTATTATTATTATTACTGACATTACTTTAAATTCTTATGTAATTGTACAGTATGAAGGGGAATATTTTCCAGGTATTGTTGAAGATGTTAAGGAGCCCACAAGTACAGAAATGGAATATGAGTATTTTATAAGCACAATGGTAATGAGTGGTCTTTACTGGAAATGGCCAGAACGCAAGGATTCATGCTGGTACAAGAAAATTGATGTTTTGGAAAAAATCGATGTTCCAATAATTGTTAATGCCAGGTTAATCCAATAATTGTATACATATTTGCAGTTCGTGGCATTGACAAATGGAAAAAGAAAAAATGAAAAGGCATTGGGTAGTACTAAGTACTTAGGTATCAAATAGAAATGCTGACTTATAAACTTATTGAATAATAATAAGTTCTAAGTTCATATCTCTTTATTTTAGTTTTCTGATTACTAACAGAAAAAATGTTAATTTCTATAGAGGAAAATGCCTAAAATTAGTTAACAGCTTGAGAACAGTTTTTGAGTATGTAGAAGAAATAGAAACATTTGAAGTCGATAAGATCGTAAAATTACCTCAACCAACCATCTAGGTGAAGCCTTCAGAGATGCCTACTTCCCCATCTACAAAGAACACTATTAACATCTCCCAATTCACAATTTCCATATAAATCCCATCACTGTCCACATAGATGCCACAGGCTCAGTTGTCAGAAAAACTCGAGATACTTCAAAACATGTAATACACTATGCTCCAGTGATGAACATCCCTGAAACTAGAGGTATAGAACTGTTATCCCGATGATATGATCATCTCAGATTACAGAACAGAAAGTATGCTCTGTTGGCTTGCAGCCATTAAAGGCACTACTTCCATCTCGGGGCCATCAATTAATATTAAAAGGCCCCAATATTAATCAAAACACAACAGAAGAAATCAATGAAACAGCACGGATTAAAAATACAGAAACCCAGTCAGACAATAGAAGGTGTCCCTAGAGCTTCAGCAAAAATTTGGCGGGAATACCCGAGTTTAGTTATATTCATTTGCTAATCGAGGTTCCGTTTACTCTTCAGTCTTCATTCCTAAAGTGATGTGAACATCACACAACATTCGCTTGTTTTTACCACCTGACGAAGTCGCCGTACCCTCATCCCCGCTGCCGCCTCAGTTCCCAGCCTCCTCTATTGAGCTTGTGCGCTCGGCGAGAGTGCGTGACGATTGACGAAGTATCTCTACCCGTCAGACAATAGAAGGTGTCCCTAGAGCTTCAGCAAAAATTTGGCGGGAATACCCGAGTTTAGTTATATTCATTTGCTAATCGAGGTTCCGTTTACCCTTCATCCCTAAAGTGGTGTGAACATCACACAACATTCGCTTGTTTTTACCACCTGACGAAGTCGCCGTACCCTCGTCCCCGCTGCCGCCTCAGTTCCCAGCCTCCTCTATTGAGCTTGTGCGCTCGGCGAGAGTGCGTGACGATTGACGAAGTATCTCTACCCTGAATATTGTAACACCCTGTATGTTGTAACACCCTGAATATTGTAACACCCTGTATATTGTAACACCCTGTATGTTGTAACATCCGATTCAGTGTAACACCCTGTATGTTGTAACACCCTGAATATTGTAACACCCTGTATGTTGTAACACTATTTATAGTGTTACAACACCCTGTTCATTACATGGTTTTTTTTAACACAACACACTATAATATGTAACACACTGGGTAGGAATGGTGTAGGGAAAGTGAGATGCGGCACACCCTGTATAAAGCTGTTTGGGCTTGTTCTATAGCTATGCACATAATGGGGGTCCAAATTCATGAAATACATATTTTTTTCCAGCTCTCTATTGAGATATTAGAAATGATCCCAAAACATAAGGTACACCCTGTATGGAAAACGGTAAGAGTGGGGTGGTCAAATTTCACGAAATATATTCTATCCAAGCTACATAACTTACCCAAAATTCAAATCAATCTGACTAGTAGAAGTGGCTCAAATATGACCTACAAAATCAGTGAAAGTATGATCCGGTACACCCTGTATAAAGCTGTTTGGGCTTATTCTATAGATATGCCCATAATGAGGGTCCAAATTCATGAAATACATATTTTTTTCCAGCTCTCTATTGAGATATTAGAAATGATCCCAAAACATAAGGTACACCCTGTATGGAAAACGGTAAGAGTGGGGTGGTCAAATTTCACGAAATATATTCTATCCAAGCTACATAACTTACCCAAAATTCAAATCAATCTGACTAGTAGAAGTGGCTCAAATATGACCTACAAAATCAGTGAAAGTATGATCCGGTACACCCTGTATAAAGCTGTTTGGGCTTATTCTATAGATATGCCCATAATGAGGGTCCAAATTCATGAAATACATATTTTTTTCCAGCTCTCTATTGAGATATTAGAAATGATCCCAAAACATAAGGTACACCCTGTATGGAAAACGGTAAGAGTGGGGTGGTCAAATTTCACGAAATATATTCTATCCAAGGGGTTACTGGTAATCTAGCACATTTCATCAAACCTACTAAATAGTTCAATTTGTAGGTACCTACATGGAAATTTAATTTCACTTGATCATAAACAAGTAATTATTAACTGCCTTAAGACTAACAATGTTAATGAGACTGATTTTTTTTTATTTTATTATTATTATTACTTTTTAAGTTCCTTTCAGACCATAATTATTATAGTGTTCATAAAACATTAAAGATATCATTATTTTTCCTTAAACTTTCCCTCCTTCACTCTTTTACTTTAAAAAAGCCGAGAAAAACTTTGGTTTGAAAATGAAGACACTCTGGTGATATAAATTACACTGGTCGACAACTAGTGCAATGTTCTAGTCAACAATGGAAAAAGTGATCAAAATGGAAGTATTTTTTGATCAGATATAGAAACCAAATGATCGAAAAATGGTGTTTTCAAGAAAAATGAGCTTTGCGCCCTAAAAAAGCAACTTGGGGGAAATACAGAAAATAAATTATACTCTTTTAAAAGATCGTACTCTTGGCTTTCATTTAAGACATGTATGAATTATATCTGACAAAGTATTGAATATTTACAACCCTTTTAATCTGAAAGATGCTACGCCTACGCCTGATCGAAAATGGGTACAGTAACCCTATCTTCTTTATTTTTTTCATGTTTAGAAATGCCACTTTCAAATGAGATGCCCAAATCTCAGGGGAATGTTGCAGGGAAGACTAGGAAGGAAAAGAAAGTGGACCTTCCATTGGTTCATGGAAAGGGAATGGCTTGTAGTTCTTTCGGTGGTAAAGACTATTGAGTTGAGCAACTGCACACCACTAAGAGTACAATGACTGATGGTGTTTATACTGTACTTTGATCACTCCATGTGCATCTGGAGGCAGGGAGACCTGTTGTAGCCTCAGAGTCTAGCAGAGCCATGCTACCAATGGATAACACTGACACCATTACCAATATTGACACTCAACACGTTTGAAAATTTCACTCGATATATCAAATGAGCACCTTCCAGATTTGACATACTACTTAGTCTTCCCTTGGAATACAAAGAGAGAATGAATCATCTCCTTTGGGAATTAAGCTCCGTCCTGGTGACGAATTCAGCAAACGCTGCTGCAACTAGACCTTCAGCAAAAAAAAATTGGCGGGAACACCCCAGTTTTGTTATATTCATTTGCTAATCGAGGTTCCCTTTACCCTTCATCCCTCTGGCAAAGAGCAGGTTGAATAGGTACAAATCTTGAATGCTTTCAAGAGTCGTTTTAACTGCTCTTCAGCAGTGAGTCTTCAGCAGTAAAAACAACTTTCAAAGTTCCTGTTTCAGAATTTTAAATTTTTGTTTAAACTTACTTGCCTTCCCAAGAACAATGGAGGTAATCTTTTTCTATAAGAGGAATTACAGAGACATCTCTGTTTCCTAGAAGCTGATGAAATGAGAGTCACAGTCGAATTTTGTCAAGCCAACCATCTAGGTGAAGCCTTCAGAGATGCCTACTTCCCCATCTACAAAGAACACTATTAACATCCCAATTCACAATTTCCATAAAAATCCCATACCTAACTTTCTGATATTAAGCTTCAATTTTCTCTAATCTTTGATTTTTTTCTCAAAAATCAAAGGTTTTCAACCTTTTTTCATCCTTGCACCCTTTGAGTACCTGGATTTAATATCAGGCAAGTTTGAATACTCATTGCATAATCAAATCAGTTAGGGTTCGCAGTGGTCACAGTGATGACGTCATTCATTAAACAATTAACCTTGCAATGAATATTAAAACTGTTGCGGTTGATCATATGTTAGGGGTATAAAAAAAATCTGACAATAATGAAAAAAAATAAAAAGACAAGTTTTTAAAAGACTTCCTTCCATTCAAATTTCTGAAAAAAAAAAAAAAAATAAATAAACAAAACAAAAAAAAATGTAAACAAACCGTATCAATTGCGAAATTTGAAGGTTGATCTGGTGAGCTTAACGGTTATGACCGGTTGGAAGATATAATCTGACAATAATGAAAAAAAAATAAAAAGACAAGTTTTTAAAAGACTTCCTTCCATTCAAATTTCTGAAAAAAAAAAAATAAACAAAACAAAAAAAAAATGTAAACAAACCGTATCAATTGCGAAATTTGAAGGTTGATCTGGTGAGCTTAACGGTTATGACCGGTTGGAAGATATAATAAGTATTCAAACTCGTACGGTGAAATGAATGATGTCACTCATGTAAACAATGAGTATTCAAACAGCATTATTGGACCAAATGGTTCCAACCAGCCGGATAAAATGAGTAAAAAAACTCGCCTGTCATGTACCCCTGTCAAGGTCATAATGAGTACTGGGTACCCGATGTGTACCATTAGGAACACACTCAGTACCTTTTGAAAAAAGCAAATACTTCAGTACCTTAAGGTCAAAATTCAGACTCATAAGCAGTCAAACTTTGCTTTCGTCCACCATTACACAATTTTTTCTTGTGTACCCCCAGGGGTACATGTACCCTCGGTTGAAAATTGCTGCTCTACATCATTATTTCCAACAACTACAGTATAGTTATGGTCTCTTCTATTACATTCCCATCAGCATCAAATTTAGTTTTCTTACTAACAGGTGGTATGTCCTTAGTTTTCTTATCACAGGGTGTGTCAGATTCAGGAGGCGTCCACAATGCATTCCTCACAAATCTCTTGGATGCATCCTTGTCTAGTCGTGGCATAATGGTTAACTTGTCCTTTGTTTGCTTGAATTTCTTCATTGTTTCTTGAATTCTTTTCAGCTCTACTTTAACAAAATCACTGTCCACGTGTTTGATACGGAGGTTGATAAAATACAATGAGTTGATTGCATACAACACTAGTAGGTCTGCTTCTATCTTCTTGTCATTTGGAAGCTTTGTAAAGTCTACAGCTTGCACTTGCTTGATAATTTCACTGATTTCATCTACTAGAGATTCAAGATCATGTTGAGAGTTGATGAACTTGCTGAGAAGTTCATCGATTAGATTGAGAGTCATGGTGACAGATAGAAAATAAAGTCTGAATGATGTTTAATACTTACAGAAAGCAAATGAGTAATCACAAGTGTCAAGAAAACACGATTTCACATTTTAAAATACAAAAGAAAGACAAGAAGACACTGGTGGACTGGTGGAAATTTTTTTTTTTTTTTTTTTTTTTTACAAA
>NW_007378126.1:30202-40037 GCF_000475195.1 Diaphorina citri
GAAAAAGAAAACGGTGAAGTATGCACAGATGAACTTGAAGAGGATGAAGATGAAAAGAAAAGATGTCTAGAATAGACGAGACCCCGGTCTATTCAAAAAACTACCGATATCCACCAGCTCACAAAATCGAAATTCAACAACAAATAGAAAGTCTCCTAAATCAGGGAATCATTAGACGTCTAGTGGATCAAATACTCCTGCAGAATGTCCGGTAACTCCAAGTACAAGATTTTGGTGAGAATGTGCAATCAAGACCATCAACACGTTTATCTTTGAGTAGCCCTAGTAGTGTAGTATTGGAACCACCCATATCATAACTGACCCCCCATTACATTGCACTGTTTCTACCAATGCACACTGGGCAAACCGTTCTCCTGGTCTTCTGTAAACTCGTTGGCGACCGTCTGGACCGCGCAATGATACTCTAGTTTCGTCCGTAATCTCTACCTCCGTCCCCGCTGCCACCTCAGTTCCCAGCCTCCTCTATTGAGCTTGTGCGCTCGGCGAGAGTGCGTGACGATTGACGAAGTATCTCTACCCCCGTCCCCGCTGCCACCTCAGTTCCCAGCCTCCTCTATTGAGCTTGTGCGCTCGGCGAGAGTGCGTGACAAAGTCTCTCTACCCCACACAGTCACAGTGGAACTGTTATCCCCATTTGCGAAATGATCATCTCAGATCACACAACAGAAAGTATGCACTGATGACTTGCAGCCATTAAAGGCAACCCAACATTAATCATAACACAACAGAAGAAATCAATGAAACAGCAGGATTAGAAAAAAATCCAGTCTGACAGCAGAGGCTTCTAGACTAGACCTTCAGCAAAAAAAAAAAAAAAAAAAAAAAAAAAAAATTTGGTGGGAATAAAGAAAGCGGGCTAGAGAGCGCGAAAGGTATAGAAAAATAAAAGCAGATCCAGTGCGAAGTGAGATGGAAAGAGAAAAGGAGAGGAAAAAGTACGAGAACAAAAAGAAGCAAGTCAAATTGGTAGCTGACATGACTGCGAGGGAAAAACGGGCAGCCAACAAACTGTGGCGAGATAAAAAGCGCAAAACAAAACAAAGAAAAGAGTCTCAACCACAAAATCTGACCCCGCCTGAGTCAGAAAATGATGGAAGTGATCATGAAAATGGTGATAATCAGAACGAAAATATCCAACATCAACGGAATTCAGGAAGGAAAAAAATACGCAGGGATAGATCTAAGATGTACAAGAGATATATGCAGTTAATCAAGCAAAACCAAGCTCTTAAACGACAAAGGGATTACATCAACTCCTAGCCAACCAAGACCAGATTCCATCCCGACATCAAGTACATCCCAACAAAGCACATCAAGTTCTAACCAACAAAGCACATCAACTTCTAACCAACCAAGACCAAGCACGTCCAGAACCACTGCTAGACATTGCCTAACTGATAGGCTAGATTCTGATGGAAACAAAATGAAAAGAAGAGCATGCATCTATTGCTATGCTAATCTGAAACAGTCAGCAGGGCGAAAAATAGCGAAGGCAAGAGCTAAATTAGTTCAAACGTATTGTTCTAAGTGCCCAAAGAAACCTACCATGTGCCTAAGTTGCTTCAACCAGCACCATCTCTAAGAAACCCACCCTCCCATAGTTTGAATATTTTTAATATGTACAACTTTACTCTGTTCCTCAATATAAATAAACCTACTCTAAGTATTGTTTTTACATAAGAAAAACTAAAATAATAAAAAACTGAAAGTAAAAATGCCCTAAAAACTAAAATATAAAAAAACTGAAAGTAAAAAATGTCCTAAAAACTAAAAAATAAAAACTGGAAATGAAAAATTCCCCTAAAAAAAAAAAATTCCCTAAAAACTAAAAAATAATAAAATGAATCTTCTCTGTCCACCTGGACTCGTCATTTCTCACATGAAATCACTTGACTCACTCTAACTTTCACTCCCTGCTTCCCGTCTCTTTAGAAGGAGAATAGTGTGGCAACCAACCTCTAGTGAAAGAAGATGAAAAAAATTCAGCTCGCACTCCTTCATGATAATGTTATTGTGAAGGTATGGGAAGATGAAAAAAATTCAGCTCGCACTCCTTCATGATAATGTTATTGTGAAGGTATGGGAAGATGAAAAAAATTCAGCTCGCACTCCTTCATGATAATGTTATTGTGAAGGTATGGGAAGATGAAAAAAATTCAGCTCGCACTCCTTCATGATAATGTTATTGTGAAGGTATGGGAAGATGAAAAAAATTCAGCTCGCACTCCTTCATGATAATGTTATTGTGAAGGTATGGGAAGATGAAAAAAATTCAGCTCGCACTCCTTCATGATAATGTTATTGTGAAGGTATGGGAAGATGAAAAAAATTCAGCTCGCACTCCTTCATGATAATGTTATTGTGAAGGTATGGGAAGATGAAAAAAATTCAGCTCGCACTCCTTCATGATAATGTTATTGTGAAGGTATGGGAAGATGAAAAAAATTCAGCTCGCACTCCTTCATGATAATGTTATTGTGAAGGTATGGGAAGATGAAAAAAATTCAGCTCGCACTCCTTCATGATAATGTTATTGTGAAGGTATGGGAAGATGAAAAAAATTCAGCTCGCACTCCTTCATGATAATGTTATTGTGAAGGTATGGGAAGATGAAAAAAATTCAGCTCGCACTCCTTCATGATAATGTTATTGTGAAGGTATGGGAAGATGAAAAAAATTCAGCTCGCACTCCTTCATGATAATGTTATTGTGAAGGTATGGGAAGATGAAAAAAATTCAGCTCGCACTCCTTCATGATAATGTTATTGTGAAGGTATGGGAAGATGAAAAAAATTCAGCTCGTGTAACACCCTGTATGTTGTAACACCCTGAATATTGTAAAACCCTGTACATTGGAACACCCTGTATGTTGTCATACCCTGTATGTTGTAACAGCCTGCATGTTGTAACACCCAGTATATTGTAACACCCTGTATGATGTAACACCCTATCTGTTGTAACACCCTGTATGTTGTAACACCCTGTATGTTGTAACACCCTGTATGTTGTAACACCCTGTATGTTGTAACACCCTGAATATTGTAACACCGTGTATGTTGTAACATCCGATACAGTGTAACATCCTGTAACCCTGTATGTTATAACACCCTGTATGTTGTAGCACCCTGAATATTGTAACACCCTGTATATTGTAACACCCTGTATGTGGTAACACCCTGAATATTGTAAAACTCTGTCTAATGTAACACCCTGTATGTTGTAACACCCTGTATATTGTAACACCCTGTATGTTGTAACATCCGATACTGTGTAACACCCTGTACGCTGTAACACCCTGTATGCTGTAACACCTTGTATGTTGTAACACCCTGTATATTGTAACACCCTGTATGTTGTAACACCCTGAATATTGTAACACCCTGTATATTGTAACACCCTGTATGTTGTACCATCCGATACAGTGTAACACCCTGTATGTTGTAACACCCCGTATGCTGTAACACCCTGTATGTTGTAACACCCTGAATATTGTAAAACCCTGTATATTGTAACACCCTGCATGTTGTAACACCCTTTATGCTGTAACACCCTGTATGTTGTAACACCCTGAATGTTGTAAAACCCTGTATATTGTAACACCCTGTATGTTGTAACACCCTGTATGTTGTACCACCCTGAATATTTTAACACCCTGTATATTGTAACACCCTGTATGTGGTAACACCCTGAATATTGTAAAACTCTGTATATTGTAACACCCTGTATGTTGTAACACCCTGTATGTTGTAACATCCGATACTGTGTAACAGCCTGTATGCTGTAACACCCTGTATGATGTAACACCCTGTATGCTGTAACACCTTGTATGTTGTAACACCCTGTATGTTGTAAAAACCTGAATGTTATAACACCCTGTATGTTGTAACACCCTGAATATTTTAACACCCTGTATATTGTAACACCCTGTATGTTGTAACATCCGATACAGTGTAACACCCTGTATGTTGTAACACCCCGTATGCTGTAACACCCTGTATGTTGTAACACCCTGAATCCTTTTCTTCTCTCTCTCTCTCTACCTAGGTATCTTTCTTACATGATCTCTCTCTCCTTGTTCTGCCAAGTGTCCAGCAGTTGATTCCCATCTTCTATCTTTCTCTTCAACACCTCCCCCTTCTCAGCTTCTACTCGCACAGTTTTCCTCAGTGACAGCAAGATGGTTCGTTCCGCCTCTGTCTCTTCTGCGAACAAATGCCACCACTAATCGCTACTCGAGGCTGAGTACCTACACCCAGAACTCCAAGCATGCACAGAGCCTCCAGTACTTACATTGATGTGATGGTTTTCCCGAGCTTTCTCAATGATTGTCATTCCATCTTGTTCGAATTTCTCACTGAAATTATTTGAAATGGATTAAATTTTCTGAGGTATGTAGGTAGAATCTAGTGATTTATCTGACTACCTTCACTAGCAAGTGCACTATCACTTTTTTTTATTTACCTATAGATGTATATTTTTTTACAACAAGGTTTACATACACACTATCACTGAACCTCTAATTCTGCCCATCACAAACTACCTCTGTATTTGTCTTTATCCCTTTTCTTCCCTCTCTCTCTCTCTCTCTCTCTCTACCTAGGTATCTTTCTTACATGATTTCTCTCTCCTTGTTCTGCCAAGTGTCCAGCAGTTGATTCCCATCTTCTATCTTTCTCTTTAACACCTCCCCCTTCTCAGCTTCTACTCGCACAGTTTTCCTCAGTGACAGCAAGATGGTTCGTTCCGCCTCTGTCTCTTCTGCGAACAATGAGAATCGAACGAGTCACGTAAAAAAACGAGATATTTTGTTGACAGACAGACACACACACGGACCAATGGCTGAAACTTTGGATTTAGGCTCTAGGGACCTCAAAACGTGTTTTGGCACAAAATTTGACCATCGAAAATTTGACCCGATTACATTACTTTCCTTCCTATAGGATAAGGAAAGTAAAAAGACGAGAAACTCCCGGTTCTGACCCGATTACATTACTTTCCTTCCTATAGGATAAGGAAAGTAAAAAATGAGTGGTCCATCGCCGTTTTTATTTCGTAGCAATGAAACAACTGCTACATGAGAGTCATATGGTCTGTGTCAGAGCATGCCCATCCCGTAGTATGCCTCTCATCAGATGTGCGAGAAGAGACACAATACTTCCCATTTAGGTGCTGGGTCAACACGAGAACCCGCCGTTTTTATTTCGTAGCAATGAAACAACTGCTACATGAGAGTCATGTGGTCTGTGTCAGAGCATGCCCATCCCGTATAGTATGCCTCTCATCAGATGTGCGAGAAGAGACATAATACTTCCCATTTAGGTGCTGGGTCAACACGAGAACACCAGAAAGTAACCTGTTGAAAGAAACCCAAGTAACCCGCCCCCATCACCTTTGGACAAGAAAGTAACAGAAACGAACCCTTGAGCCCACCCACTACCAGAACCCTGCCTCGATGGCGCAGTAGTCAAGACGCTCGCCTGGTAAACTGACAGACACCGAAGCGAATATAATAGTCCGTCCCTTATACCTTTTTATTACTATTGTAACAATAAAGGAAGGACGGACTAATGAGTGGTCCACCGCCGTTTTTATTTCGTAGCAATGTAACAACTGCCACATCAGATGTGCGAGAAGAGACACAATACTTCCCATTTAGGTGCTGGGTCAAGACGAGAACACCAGAAAGTAACCCGTCCCCATCACCTTTGGACTAGAAAGTAACAGAAACGAACCCTTGAGCCCACCCACTACCAGAACCCTGCCTCGATGGCGCAGTAGTCAAGACGCTCGCCTGGTAAACTGGAGGGCACTGGTTCGAATCCAGCCGCGGCATGGAATTTTATCCTCCCTACCAAGTGAGTGAGTGAGGGACTGTTTAGTCTATTTCCAGCCTCCACAGTTAAGGTAGAAACACACTATCATCACGTCACGTCACGTGAACTCATGAGGAGTCAGAAAGATGTATGAGTGAGTGAGTGAGGGACTGTCTAGTCTATTTCCAGCCTCCACAGTTAAGGTAGAAACACACTATCATCACGTCACGTCACGTGAACTCATGAGGAGTCAGAAAGATGTAGTTTGAAATCTTCCCATAGGTAATATTGTAGGTAATTTCGTTCAGGACAGCCGCGACAGCCACACTACTATCAACGAAACTACTCACAATATTATGTTCTTTCTGACTTTACGTGAGGTGACGTGATGATAGTGTGTTTATGCTCACCATCCATAAACTACTGTCAACGAAACTACTCACAATATTATGTTCTTTCTGACTTTACGTGAGGTGACGTGATGATAGTGAGTTTATGCTCACCATCCATGGACAGCAAACATTTGTAGGCATCTTGAAATTTCTCATCTTTATCCTCCAGCTCTTTCCTCAGTTTAGCAATTTGATCATCCAGATTGTTGTTCTTCAGTGACTGAAAATGACGTGAGATAATCTTTATCCTCCAGCTCTTTCCTCAGTTTAGCAATTTGATCATCCAGATTGTTGTTCTTCAGTGACTGAAAATGACGTGAGATAACAAAACAGGGAAAAGTTGAAAAACTCGCCGGGAATCGATGGAAATTGCTGAAAGTTAAGGATTTTCCTTTGATTTTTGAAATATTTACTTCATCACCTTTGGACTAGAAAGTAACAGAAACGAACCCTTGAGCCCACCCACTACAGGCCCCTGCCTCGATGGCGCAGTAGTCAAGACGCTCGCCTGGTAAACTGGAAGGCACTGGTTCGAATCCAGCCGCGGCATGGAATTTTATCCTCCCTACCAAGTGATGAGTGAGTGAGTGAGGGACTGTTTAGTCTATTTCCAGCCTCCACAGTTAAGGTAGAAACACACTATCATCACATCACGTCACGTGAAGTCATGAGGAGTCAGAAAGATGTAGTTTGAAATTCTCCCATAGGTAATATTGTAGGTAATTTCGTTCAGGACAGCCACACCACTATCAACGAAACTACTCACAATATTATGTTCTTTCTGACTTTACGTGAGGTGACGTGATGATAGTGTGTTTATGCTCACCATCCATGGACAGCAAACATTTGTAGGCATCTTGAAATTCCTCGTCTTTATCCTCCAGCTCTTTCCTCAGTTTAGCAATTTGGTCATCCAGATTGTTGTTCTTCAGTGACTGAAAATGACGTGAGATAAAACAGCTAAGATGTTAAGACAGAAGAAAGAAATGACCCTTTTGAACTGTTTCAACTGTCCTTTACCTACCTTCTCCAAATCTTAAAAGTTACCTACCTACTACCTACACGACGAATTTAGAAGTTCAAATTAGTAGAGAGAGAGAGAAAGATGCAGCTTGCCACCTTTCTGTCCACTAGCAGGTTGCCGTCTGACAATCAGACAAAGGATACCAGAAACCAAAACTTATCGTCTGTACCGAAATCTGTAGTGGATCCATTATCCATTCTATGGCTCTACTGGGTTTCCGGCGTATTCAAAACCCATGCGTGAATCTTGGAAATATCCCGCCCCCCTATGGCTGTAATATGACCTACCATGAGTTCAAATGCACGTTGAGTTTCAATAAGATGTTTACTGAAGTTGTTGGCGTTTCCATCTTCGCCGGTAAAGCTTCGCTTGGATGCCATTATTTTAGTGTCTTTTTACGATTCAACTGATGATCTAACTTGGAGATATGATCATATGATGAAAATGGTACTTTATTACAAAACAAATCGAATTTTCATGTCAGATTTGTCAGGACAAATTTGAATGGTGCCAGATTTAAAAATCAACGGTGTTTACCGCGCTTTGCGAAGCATCCAAAGAGAAAACGATACGTATCCTCTTTGGATTTGTGTTGCCGGCCAATGCATTTCGTTGCCGGCTTCGTCATGTAAACAAAAAAGAAAAAAAATCAAAACACAAAAGCACAAAACAGGGAAAAGTTGAAAAACTCGCCGGGAATCGATGGAAATTGCTGAAAGTTAAGGATTTTCCTTTGATTTTTGAAATATTTGGACTTTCTTTTATCATTCTTTGTGTTCCTCTCTTGAAAAAATACTAGGGTATAGTTCACCATGAGTGCCGGTGGTATATTGTATGGTGGAGATGAGATCGGTGCTCTGGTGTTTGATGTTGGATCTCAGTCTCTCCGGGTAGGTTATGCTCAAGAAGATTCACCGAAAGCTGAAATCCCCGCTGTAGTGGGAGTTGTTGAAGATGGAGGCCAGACAGCCAGCATTGATACACCAATGGATGTGGATGTCAAGCCAGATACTAATAATGTTACTGCCTCCGGGAACAAATACTTTATTGACACAAATGCTCTGTACGTTGCTCGTAAAGGTAAGGAGAAGAATAGGCTTGTCATTTTCAAAGCTAGCATTCTGAAGCAGAGGCTAATTTGGCTTAGAGCCAAAGTGAACAAACAAAACTACTTAAAAACAAATGAGTAAAGTGGGTCTTCTATGTGTTACTATGTTGACGCTGGGATAGTTTGTAAAAAAGTGCTATCTAACATTATTTGCTCAAAACTTGATTTCTACCTGTATAATTTATGATATGTATACTATAATAAATTATTTAATCTGACTGATTACCTACTTGTATTTTTCAGGAATGGAAATTCAAAGTTACATGAAGGAAGGCATGATTGAAGATTGGGATTTGTTTGAGAAAGTCTTAGATTACACATATTCCAAATGTATAGAATCTGGCTCGGAATACCATCCAGTTCTGATGTCAGAAGCTCCATGGAATATACGATCAAAACGAGAAAAACTCTTGGAACTCATGTTTGAAAAATACAATGTACCAGCATTTTTCTTGGTAAATAAAATCATAATAAGTAATGCTATTAAATAAATGTTATTTTCTTTATTAATTTAAGTAATTGTACTTATAAACAATCTTGGTTTGGAATATGGTCCAATACTCATGATACCACCATTTCTGTAGGTACTGAATTTGAATATGTTGGTAGGTATGTGAAATTTGTCAATTAGTGTCCCCACTTTTCATAGATATAATGTCAGATCATCACTCTTTGTACTTATAAACAATCTTGGTTTGGAAAATGGTGCAATACTCATGATATCACCATTTCTGTACTGAATTTGAATATGTTGGTAGGTATGTGAAATTTGTCAATTAGTGTCCCCACTTTTCATAGATATAATGTCAGATCATCACTCTAAAATTAGTGCACTTACATCCTTCATCCTTCTTACAGGTGAAGAATGCAGTGTTAGCAGCCTTTGCTAATGGCCGAGCAACAGGACTTGTATTTGACAGTGGTGCCACTCATTACAGGTGAAGAATGCAGTGTTAGCAGCCTTTGCTAATGGCCGAGCAACAGGACTTGTATTTGACAGTGGTGCCACTCATACCTCGGCTATTCCTGTTCACGATGGCTATGTTCTGACACATGCTATTGCCAAGTCACCACTCGGAGGAGATTATTTGACCATGCAGTGTAAGCAATTCCTGCAGGTGTGTATCTGGTTATTTACTAACTTGCACTGTAAATGTCAATATCTCAAGAATGGTTTGGAATTGTGGGAGTTCCATATTTTCCCAGAATTTACAAAAAATAAGGACTCCAATGGTGAAAACTGCATCTCCATAGCACAGAAGTGGGTTAGAATTTGTACTTATACGTGAGTGAGTCAGTCAGTTACACAAGGAGCTGTATATATTTTAGACTAGACCCTGATATGCCTATTTGGGCCCTAAGTAAATCTATTAAGATGTCTCTGATGTGTCAAATATGTTTGCTTTTTTTTTTTTTAACCAAATTTGTAAAAACTGTTTGGGATATATCACAAAATAAATTATTTCTTTTTAAAAAA